>NC_069504.1:89294790-89372290 GCF_027579735.1 Bombina bombina
GAATACAGCACTCTTTTAAATGTCAGCAAGCACTTATTTATTGATTTACGTTAACACAGTTCTATACATCTGAACTGAAAAAATATAGCAGTCATTCTACATACATACACAGAAAACTGCCTATGTACTTATCCCAGTAAAAAACCACTAAACTGGGCAACAGCTAAAAAAGCATGTTAAATGGCCATTAGAAAAATCATATTAGGGACTTAGTATTCAGCGCTGATACTTAAAGCAGAACAAAACAAAAGCATGCTTGTTGAGAAAAAGTATATCTGTAAGTCCAAGCTTTGAATAATAGCCAGTTCAAAGTTGTATGTAGAGCAAAAGGTCAGGTAATCCTCCAGATAGAGAACACACTGTGTCAGTGGTTATCGGTTAAGCACGTCAGAGGACAAGCAGTATTTTCCAGCAAGCCAGTCTAAAGCTATTCAGATGTTCAAATGTCAAGCTCATTTAAATGAAGGCAGTTCATGCATTACTAGTATATTCACTATATGAGTGTCAAGCTTCTTTTAAATAGGCAGTTCATGCACAGCAAATTACGGCAATTGGGGA
This sequence comes from Bombina bombina, assembly GCF_027579735.1. Taxonomy (NCBI): domain Eukaryota; kingdom Metazoa; phylum Chordata; class Amphibia; order Anura; family Bombinatoridae; genus Bombina; species Bombina bombina. Next base: position 89,295,349 of record NC_069504.1, read on the forward strand.
ACATTACCGTCCGCAACTCGGCTTCATATACTAACCGCTTCATTCAAAAATGAGGCAGATACATCCTATCTGAATCCTTCATTCCCTTCAATGCCAAAGCTTGATCCACCTCCAAGTTTCTTAGTGGTATAGTAGTAGCGCTGTAACAGATACCGCCTCTGCCTCTCTTTTCTCGTGACATTCAGCGTGCTTCTTTCAATCCGGAAAACCTGTAAGTGTATGTACTCCAAAGACCGCATCCAGGTTAGTCACTTTCAAACAAAACAGCCTACGCGCGTTTCACCCATAATCCTTTGCGACAAGGGCTTCGTCAGGGCTGACCTTTGGCTCTACATACAACTTTGAACTGGCTATTATTCAAAGCTTGAACTTACAGATATACTTTTTCTCAACAAGCATGCTTTTTTTTTTTTGTTCTTCTTTAAGTATCAGAGCTGAATACTAATTCCCTAATACGATTTTTCGAATGGCCATTTAACATGCTTTTTTAGCTGTTGCCCAGTTTGGTGATTTTTTACTGGGATAAGTACATAGGAAGTTTTCTGTGTATGTATGTAGAATGACTGCTCTGGGTGTGTTTGAGTTTTGTATATAATAGGATGATCCTTTTTAATACACCTGCTCATGCTTATATATATTTTTTCAGTACGTAAATCAATAAATAAGTGCATGCTGACATTTTAAAGAGTACTGTCTTTCCTGTCTTTTTAAAGGACTACATAACAGGTATTAGGTCCTATTTTCTCTTCTTCTTGTAGTATTTTCAGAATAAGAATATAACTTTGTCTATAGTGAGTATAGTTTGAGTTTTACATGTGGTGTTCAACCAGTGTGCTGTCATGTGCCAGAATTTCTGTATGAGTGGACATTGCCATATCATATGTATAAAGTCGGCTTCTGGGTGTTGACATTTGTTGCAAGTGTGCGTTTCATTTGTTTTCCATTTTTGGTAATCTTTAGGTGTGATATATGTATTATTTATTATTATTATTATTATTATTATTATTAATATCGGTTATTTGTAGAGCACCAACAGATTCCGCAGTGCTAAATCTGTAAATCTTTGGGATAGTCGGGTGTGGGGCCAAAGCCACCTTTAGTGGAGGTTGGGGTTAATCTATGTAGTCCCATTCTGTGTTTTTTTCCCTTCCAAACAAATTGTGTTATATTGGAGTTTAGTGTTTGTATGTCACGTTTTGTCAAGGGTTCTGGGATCATCTGAAATAGATATAGCAATTTGGAGAAAATTATAATTTTGATAAGATTTACTCTTGTCATGTTTTGCTATCTAAGTAGCGTGATTCTTCCTTATTTCTGGCTATATGTAGTTTCCCCTTTAATTAGGGGTTGTCTTAACATCCTTTACAAACATCTTCACAGCTGTCAAGCAATGCTTGTTAATGAAGAATTGTCCCTTCGTTACTGGGAAATCTCCAACTAAGCCTCCTGTGTATTAGCTCCTGATTTACTCACTGAGCACCTGTCTAGGAATTGCAGCTACATTTTAACCGTACCTCTGCAGGATAATCCTTAAGCTGTTACAGCTCCTTCTGCTGCTAGCGTCGGACCGCCTCCTCCTGTGATCCGTCTTCGCGGTCAAACCTCCAGCTCCATTACGGTTTCCTGATCCTCATCTATCAGGTTTGTTCGTTCCTGCAAATTAGTCTGCCATTTCGGTAAGTGAATCTTTCATTTCCTAGTGCAGATGATATGCGCTTATGTTTCAGCAATCATGGAATATTCAGTTCTCTAGCATGGTAACAGTTTCTATTCTCATCGTTCTAAAGCTACAACGTATATGTTTGCTTCTATGTGCACAAGTACTGGGTATACTCTCTCTCAATACACAGCCTTCCATGCTTATACCTCTATACATAATTTGCACTATCAGCTGAATGCTTCCTCTATGACTTTGTTTCCCAACATATTTTGTGTATTTTTATCTACCAACATATGCCTTTATGTATTGCTCCTAACCTGTTGATATATATATATATATATATATATATATATATATATATATATATATATATATATATTAATATATTGTGATCACATTTCTCATTCTCTGAGGAATTCTGTTGTTACTTTTAACTTTAGTAACCTCATTGATTGATATATCAATTTCTACTGCTGCAACCATTCCTTACAGGTTAAAGGTGTGGTGTTGTTATTTGTAGCTACATTCCCAACTATAGGATTACTACACATACATGTATCTACATTTGGTTTATCACATATATACTGCATATTTGATTCATTTCAGTAACACTCTGACAACTCTTGCCGATAGGGCTTAAGGGTTCCAGGTCTTAAGTAGTGAGGTAATCTCTTTTATGAATGGCTTATAATTTGAGTTGTACCATGAAGCAGTGTGATTTGAAAGTTTAATTCACAGATATGTAAAGGTATGTTCTATGACCTTAAAGGCAAAATCTCCAATTGTTTTTGTGTGTTGTGGGGTAAGCCAAAGAAGTTCAGGCTTGCTTTTATTAATCTGATATCCTAAAATGGTGCCAAATTCTTCTATGAGAGACATAATTTTAGGGGTGTTAATATGGGGCTTGGTAATATAGAGGATCATGTCGTCCACAAAAAGTGAAAGGTGCAATGATGATTTCCCAATTTTTAGGCTTTTAATTTGTTTTCTGATTAGAATGGCTAAGGGTTCGATAGCTCAATCGAATAATAGTGGGGATAAGGGGCATCCCTGGCATGTGCCTTGTTTGAGTGTGAAGGAGGGGGATGCGTTTTCATTTATGAGAATGGTTGCTGTGGGGTTTTCATATATGGCTTTGATGGCTGTAATAAAGTGGCCATGGAATCTGCATTTTCCTAATACCGTATGCAAGTGGTCTTATACGACTTTATCAAAAGCCTTTCCAGCATCTAATAGTAGGAGACACACTTCTGGCATGTCCCCTAAGTTACCCTCTATTTACATCTTCTCATAGTATAAGAGGACTAAGGAGTTTACGCAAGTTGTATACCGATGACCTATGTTGAACGAATCCCATTTGATCTGGGTGTATAAGGGACGGTAGTATAGGGGCTAGTCTGTTTGCTAATAATTTGGTAAGGATCTTATAATAAGGAGTGAGGTTGGTTGGTATGAAGCTGTGGAGTAAGAGGTCTCTATCTGGTTTAGGTATGATGGTTATGGAGGCTTCTGTAAATCTTTGGGATAGTGGGGTGTTTCCTTGTATAATGTGGTTATATAGACTCACTAGTGTGTCTCCTATTTCTCCCTAAAGTATTTTGTATAGTTCACTTGGCATACCGTTGGGGCCTGGAGCTATTTCTGTTGGTGAATTTTTAATAACCGTGAGGACTTCCTGTAAAGTTATGTGTGCGCTTAAAGTGTAAATCTTCAGTCAGTTTGGGCATAATTAGGGCTTACCTAAAAAAAAAAAAACAGTGTCTCATCAATAGGGTGGTCATTATATAGTTCCCTATAGTAATTGCAGAATGCTTTCTGAATGTCATTATCATTTGTCACTGTTTTGTCCTTGTCTTTGACCGTTATGATTGTGGTCTGCTTTTGTGAGAGCTTGGTGACATTAGCTAGGTATTTACCTGTGCAGTTTCCATGTCTATAAAATTTTGCTCGGGAGCATGTTTCGGTTCAGCTTCCTTGTATTTGAGTCTGTTTATAGTGGTGGAATGTTGTAGGTATTTGTTGTATGCGTTTTTCATTTGTTTTAAAAGTAGGTCTTCTTTAAAAAAAAAAAAAAAATCAGTCCTGCTGCATAAGTAGTAATTACCACCCCACAAAACTGCCTTGGATGTTTCCCAAAAGAGAAGTGGGTCATTAAGTTGAGTTGGTGGTTAGATATGCTTGCCAGTGTTGTGTTAGGTACCTGTGCAGATTTACATCTTTGTATATATAATGGGAATCTCCATTTCACTGTGGATAGTGTGTGTGTGAATTTCTTCAAGAGTCTGGAGTCTTTTTTATGGTATTTAGGTCCTGGGGTTGGTTTGGTGTGGAGTTGTCGGTTTTTAAATCTATCTGCTGGCACTTGTGGTGCTATGTTTAGGTCACCTCCCATAATGATAGCGTCACTTTCTGTACCTAGGAGTTTCATTGGCAGATGGTGCCAAAAGTCTGTCTTCCTATCGTTTGGGCCATATACCCCGACTAGGAATATTGGGAGATTTTCAACAACAGCATGTATAATAAGAAAACGTCCCCCTGGGTCTCGTTTTACTGTATTTATTTAGTAGTTTAGATTTTACGAAATAGGATCGCTTTTCCTCTTGCTCTACGTGAGTTGTTTGTTGTATAAATAACTTCTGTTACCCACATCTGTTTCAATTTCTGGTGTTCCTGAGTGTTTAGATGTGTTTCTTCAAGTATTGCTGTATCAGCTCTTTGTGTTCTTAAGTAATTTAGTATAGCTTTCCTCTTTATGGGGAATATCATGCCCCCCACATTCCATGCTAATATTTTAATTGTCTGTTCTTTCATAATGTTAGGTAATTTCTAGGATGTCTGTAGTCATGGGTAGTGTGTTGTTGAGTTAGGGTTAGTATGTAACTTACACAATTGGTGAGAGTGATCTTTTCCGGGGTGAACTCATTTTGGAGCTGGTGTGTAGAGGTATCCTAGGGATCGGAGTGTAGTACCTTCTGATTGCTAAGAGATCAGAGATATGTTAGTAAGGCATAGATTCCATAGAGTGTACCAAAAACAAAACAGTAGTAATGATGAAAAGGAAGAAAAAACAAATTGATACAAAAAAAAATAAAATAATAATAATAATAATATTAAAGAAAAAAACGTACATTCAAATAACTTTTACTAACCAAACCTTCTAAAGAGGTTATGTAACGCAGTTGCATACTTATTCTTTATATAATCTCTTTCCACAGGGGTGAAAGGAGTCCATACCTTTTTGTAGGCATATTAGTAATTTCCTACTTTCCTTGCATGGGGGTGAGTCCATGGGGCATATGTATCAAGCTCAAGAAGTTATGAATCAGCGGTCACAAAGACCGCTGCTCCATAACCTGTCCGCCTGCTCTGAGCAGACAGACAGACACCCCCCTGCTGGCGGCCGATTGGCCGTGAGTCTGCAGGGGGCGGCGTTGCACCAGCAGCTCTTGTGAGCTGCTGGTGCAATGCTGAATACGGCGAGCGTATTGCTCGCCGTATTCAGCGAAGTCTGGCGGACCTGATCTGCACTGTCAGATCAGGTCCGCCAGACTTTGATAACTAGAGGCCCATGTCTTCACTGGCTGTGTCCTTCTCTTGTCCCTTTCCTTCTTCAGGTTGGATTGGCTTCTGCTGGTATTTTGTCATTCATACAGTTGTAGATGTTTGGATGATTCGAAGAATTTAGCCACTCGTGGAGTCTGTAGCTTCAGTCTAGTTGAAAAGAACAGAGTCACTGAGAGGCCTTTGTCTATTAATTGTTTGCAGTATGGAGAGAATCCTTTCCTTCATTTGGCTATCTCTGTTGAGTAGTCCTGTATACGTTTCCCCTCATATTCTAGTTCTGGTGCTTGTCGGTATGCTCTGAGGAGTTGGATCTTGTCTTTGAAGTTCAGATACACGATCACTTGTCTTGGGGGTTCATTAAGGTTAGTTTGGAAACCCAGTATGTGCTCTTTCCTCTTTATAAGGAGTGTCATCTTCTGGTATATTTAGTAATCTATGAAGTATAAGCTCAGCAAAGATCATGAGTGCGGTATTAGGTATGGATTCCGGCAAACATACTATTCTCAAATTTTTCCGGAGTGACCGGTTTTCCAGGTCATCTATTTTGGCCATGAGAATCTTGTTCTGCCTTTGTAAATTTGTCACACTAATTGCTGTTTCATGTTGCCTATCTTCCACCTCTGCCACTCTTTGCTCAGCTTGATCCAGCCAATCTTGTGTTGAATTCTTTTAATTCTGAGTTAAGGGAGTTCACTCCTGTTGGGAGTCTATCAATTTTCAGTAAGAAGAGGGCCGACAGTTGTCTTGAAGGTCGTGAGTGTCACTATCCTGCGTGCCTTTCTGTGTTTTTCTGCCTGTGCAACATTCTGTCGGTCTGTTTATTATAGGTGTTGTAATATTTGAGCATACAGCATTTTGGTGTATTCATGCTTTACTCAGAAGGGCAGGGTAATACATATAGTGTATATTAAATCACTGCATCTCAGCAAGGCTCAACAGGGACTCACGGGTGAATTCTAATCATCCAAATTTCAGCAACCATGTGGGTAGATGGTTTGCTGCTATTTTTTGCTGTGTATATATAGCATGGGTATAGGCCTGTGGTGGAGAGGGGCTATATTTCAAGTGCTCTCCTGCTTCTTATAATGCTTAGGTATCGCTATTGTTGTGTGATTTTCTTGAAGGTTTTCTTGAGAGGTTTTCTAGTGATGGGGCTGTGGGAATCCAGTGTCTTTTAAAACTATTTAATGCAGGGTAGTGAGATAATCCACTCCCCAGTTGGGATTGGGTGTAGGCCTATGATATGTATGAGATTCTCGGCTCTTACCCCCTGCAGATTGCTTTAATTCCAGCCGATCGTTGTACTCCAAGGTAGTACCTCCTGTTAGCTTTTCCCTCTTTCCTTTTCTTGACTGTTTTGCGAGCCCTGGGTGTCAGATGTCGCTTGATTGTAAGCGATCAGTATGCAGCATGACACAGGTGCTATTGCTGTTACGGCCTATCTTTTGAATCCGGTGGCAGAGGCGTTGTCTCCACTACTTTTCCGTTGTGTTCCCACACCTAGGTGTGCCTGCTGGGCTAAGTTTGAAGCGGCTCTTAGGCGACTTTAGGAGCCTTGATGTGGAGCTCCGTTTTTGCACTGCCTTCCGCTAAGCCCGCCCACCAGAAACCCATGTTCTTTTTATTCTTAACAAATCACAGCACCTGAACTAAATCCTCACTGGGTAAGTGCATGTAGGACTGGGACAAGGACTATCCCCAATGTAATGCACATTCAATAGAGTTCCACAGCACCGTTAAAATCCATATTTTATTACATATCTTTAAAACATACAGATGTATATGTAGCATATCCATTTGTATATTTTTAAGATATGTAATAAAATATGGATTTTAATGGTGCTGTGGACCTCTACTGAATCTGCAGTCTAGTTATTCTTACACACACACACATATATATATATATATATATATATATATATATATATATATATATATATATATATATATATATATATTGTATAGTAAATATATATATTCCATATATCACGGTCACTAAAATGCAATTTTGCGCTACACTCTTAATCTCGGCCTTAATGTGTCTTACTTCCTTTGGTGTGGCTAATAAGGGACAATCTCCTGCACAAACCACCAAGCACTGTAAAGCATATAGAAAAGTCAGGGTTCGGCAATCCACACAATGCACACTAGCATCTCAAGAAGAAACAGTATACCTTTAGAGTTCAATTACAGGAAAAGCAGACAAAATAAATAGTGGAAGTTCATTATGAAGTGTTTTTATTTAATTAAGAACAATACATTTGAGAGCAGCCTAATTTAATGTTTGCTTACATTTCAGTTAATTATACAATCATTCAAAATTAAATTAAATAGTCAATTGGTACATTGCAAAGCATTACAATTATTTGTTAAGTGAAGAAAAATGGAAAAAAAAGAAAGCTGGCATCATTGTTTTTTTAGTTCCATAAAGGATGTTAAAGCCCCTAAGATGTTATGTGCCCATATTTTTATAGTTTCCTGTGTGTTTAAACATATTTTCATGTTTTATGATTTAGGTCAATATTGGAGGTTTTATGAATTAAAATGATGTTTTTTTTATGGAACTAAATAACTTAGAAACAAAAGTCACATTAGCTGCTATACTATAGTTTCACACACTGGAATGCTGATACAACGAAATGGGGACCTTAGTACGCAATAAATTTCTATAATATATATGAATGAGCAGCAATTAAACAAAAAGCTGTTTAAAGTGAAATGCACAACTGATATTACTGTTTCATTTTCTGAAAAACACAAATCCCACAGCTTAATTGGTGCGAATGAGCATACCTTCAAGCATATATATATATATATATATATATATATATATATATATATACAGTATATATATATATATATATATATATGTATATATATTTTTTTTAACTCAGAAAACTATATTTAAAGGCCCTTTTATGATTCATACAGTGCATGCAATTTTATACAACTTTCCAATTTGCTTCTATTGTTAAAAGGACAGTCTAGGCCAAAATAAACATTCATGATTCAGATAGAGCATTTAATTTTAAACAGTTTTCCAATTTACTTTTATCACCAATTTTGCTTTGTTCTCTTGGTATTCTTAGTTGAAAGCTCAACCTAGGAGGTTCATATGCTAATTTCTTAGACCTTGAAGGCCACCTCTTTTCAGAATGCATTTTAACAGTTTTCCACCACTAGAGGGTGTTAGTTCACGTATTTCATATAGATAACACTGTGCTCGTGCACGTGAAGTTATCTGAGAGCAGGCACTGATTGGCTAAGCTGCAATTCTGTCAAATGAACTGAACTGAAGGGGCAGTTCGCAGAGGCTTAGATACAAGATAATCACAGAGGTTAAAAGTATATTAATATAACTGTGTTGGTTATGCAAAACTGGGGAATGGGTAATAAAGGGATTATCTATCTTTTAAAACAATAAAAATTCTGGTGTAGACTGTCCCTTTAAATTCACCTTTTTCTCTAGGTATCAGTTACTGTGGTAAATTAGAAGGTTGTTTAAAATTGCATGCTCTATTCAAATCCTAAAAGTTTCATATTGACTTTACAATGCCTTTCCTAAAAGACATGAAACCCATTTTTTTTTCTTTCACGATTCAGAATGAGAATACAATTTTAAAAAGTTTTCAGTTTATTTATATTATAAAATGTGTGTCGTCCTCATTTTATTCTTTGTTGAAGAGATATCTAGATCGGTAGCGGCACGTGTGGAACGTTACATGACAGGAAATAGTGTTGCCATCTAGTGCTCTTGGTAATATATAACATTGTTCAATCACGTGCACACTCCTAAACTTACTTTCCTGCTTTTAAACAAAGGATTACAAGAAAATAAAGGGAATTTGATAATATAAGTAAATTGGAAAGTTGTTTAAAATCGCATGTTCTGTCTCAATCATGAAATATTTTGGGGGTTTTTATGTCCCTTTAATTTCTAGTATTTGCAATGAATATAATGTCCCTTTTACTAATTACATCTGCAGCAATTCTGATAGGTTGAAAGGACACAGGGATGGAAGCAAAAAATACACTCAAATTGAATATGATTTTTTAGCACAGCAAACCCTATTGGATCAGATTGGGGGAGTGCCTATATTTATTGATGGTAGATTAGAAAGAAATATTGAAGGCATCTATACAAGCGCTACAGATTAAAAATGACTTTACATATCTTCGCAATATAATGTGTAAATGATTCCTGCATATGTTTTATTTTAAATAACAAAGGTTTCCCACCATATCCAAAAATATATGCAAATTGTGATGAGGTAATAAGTCAAATATTTCCATATGTGGCCTTTTTAGACACACAAAGTAATTCTACTAAAAAATATATAATATCTGCCTTATAAATGTTATATATAATTTTTCCACTTAAAATGTGAGCCTCACAAAGTAATAATTTGTCTATATTAATATTTAAAGGGACATAATACTTATATGCTAAATCACTTAAAAAGTGATGCAACAAAACTGTAAAAAGCTGACAGGAATGTATCACCTGAGCATCTTTATGAAAAAATGGAAGATATTTTACCTCACAACCTCCTCAGTTCAACAGAGTAAGTGCTGTGTCAAAAGTTATACTTCAGCTGCAGGTAGGTAAAAAAAAAAAACAGAAGAAATTAACTGCAACCAATCAGCATCAGCAGTGCTGAGATCATTAACTTTTTTACTGTGATCACATGAGATTTCAATTAACTCTCATGAGATTTCATAGTAAACTTCCTTAAACTGAATAGGGAAATAACATGAGTGTGCATGAGGCTCACTCCCTTGCTGGTCCCGGGACAGGTATACTGATTTTCTGCTTAAAGTCCTTTACAATGGGGTATGGATACTTAGGACATTTTGAGGTAAAATATCTTTCAATTTTACATAGAGATGTTCAGGTGATATTTTCTAGTCAGCTTTTTACAGCTATACTGCATCACTTTCAAGGGTTTCAACATTTGGGTATCATGGCTCTTGAAGCCAGACACAAAGTGAAATATTACACTAAATGATGGAGTTTTACACAAATTAGAGTTAACAGTAGTTTTACTTGCTTTGAGATAGCTGAGACTGAAACATTTCTGAGAAAATATTTTAGTAAGAAATCTTGTCATATATGATTTCCATTCACCTAACATATTTAATAAATGACTATTCCCAGTACATTATTGAAGCACATGGATAAAAGAAATGTATTTGGGTTTAAAGATTATATAAAAAATGAAAATGAAGGGAGAGATAAGGAGAGAGAAGGGAGAGATGACTAGAGCCTTAGACATTTAGGCCTCTATTTAACAAGGTCTGTCGGACCTGATCCGACAGTGCGGATCAGGTCCGACAGACCTCGCTGAATACGGAAAGCAATAAGCTCTCCGTATTCAGCATTGCACCAGCAGCTCACAAGAGCTGCTGGTGCAACGCTGCCCCCTGCAGACTCGTGGCCGCCAGCAGGGGGGTGTCAATCGATCGGGTTGAATTGTGGCGAAGTCTGTCCACCTGCTCAGAGCAGGCGGACAGGTTATGGAGCAGCGGTCTGCTGTTTCTGGCGAGCCTGCAGGGCATCAAGCTCCATTCGGGGCTTGATAGATAGGCCCCTTAATGTACACTAGTACTAGCTTAAAGGGAAATGATGAAAAACATTTTTGTCTTTCATGATTCAGATAAAGCATGTGATTTTAAACAACTTTCTAATTGACTTCTATTGTCAATTTTACTTTGTTGTTTTTGTAACTTTTGTTGAAAAGCAGGGATGTATGCTTAGGAGCCGGCCCATTTTTGGAGCACTATATGGCAGCAGATTAGCAAGCATGTTATCTATTTGCAAGAGCACTAGATGGCAGCACTATTTCCTGCCATGTAGTTCTCCAGATGCCTACCTAGGTATCTCTTCAACTAAGAATACCATGGGAACAAAGCAAATTTGATCATATAAATACATTTTTTTGCTTTTAGTTTGCTCTGTCTAAATCACACAAAAAATGTTTAGAGTTTCATATCCATTTAAGCACAAACTTTAAATAAAATAAAGAAAAAAATCCATAATTTAATATTTTGCTGTGGGCATTTTGATTGAAACCTGTGCAAACAAAATGATGTATGTTTTGTTTTTGCCCTGCTACAATTCCCCAAAATCTGGAATTCCAAAATCCAGAATTATTCCAAATCCAGACTTTTTCATGAATATTTTTTTTCAAATAAAACAAAAAAAATGTGTGTGTTCTTAACTACAAATGATAGTCTATATTTACTTAAAACAATAACTACTGCCTTTCTGATTACAGTATCTCGTGGTGCTATATATGCAAAAGTATTAAAATGATGTAAAACTACATTTAGGTTGCATTTCTAAGATGTATTATGACAAATAATTACTACCTAAATGACATAAAATATTGTTATTTACACTTAGGGCTCGATGATTGAAAGCTCTCTGGGCTGGCGAGATTACTAAAGAATGCTCGCCAGTCCATCTATTTCCCTGGTGGAATGATCTAAAGCCACTTTTTACTCTGAAAACAGGGTGTCTCGCTAAGGCGCGTATACTGCATTTTCATGTGAAATGTGCACAACAAAATTTGTATTTTAAACATGATATAAATCAAATATTTGAACCATTCACACAAAAATAAGCAGGAAAAAAATGTATTGTTAAGGTGCATCAAAAACCGTAACAAAATTCTTCACCAAAAATCGTATGTTAAAAAAAAAGGTAAAATTGTATGTAATTTACATAGGAATAAATCAAATTAAATATGCATAGATTAAATCGTAATTGTAGTACACTGGATGTGTGAAAATCACACAGAAATTTGAACTTATAAATACAAAATGCAAAGTGTAAATGTTACTTTTTCGTAAAATGTGCTGAACATGGGGCGTAACATGGGCATTCCATGGGCGTATATGAAAATGTCTCTTTAATCCAAGCGTAATTCTATAAAGATTTTCGCACTGCAGATATCAAATTTTTTTTCTCGCCAACTAAAAGGTGGCGAGCTTTTCTCAAAACACTCAAAATAATTATAACCCTAATAGATAAACACATATATACGAAAATATAGGCGAATAGAAGATGCTCAATGCAGAAAGCAGCATAATGTGAGTTATATTGGCTGCTGGATTTTAATTTTAATGTGCTCCCCCTGCTCCCTGCTAACTTCGCTCTAAGGAGCGAAGTGTCCCTATCCAGCAAGCTCCAATACTTTAAATAGGAGCCATCTCGCCACTCGCAGGGACTGCCCCTTTTTTACTATCATTCCACTGGGGCAGCCTTGCGAGAGTCGGCGAGAAAAAGTGGCTTTGAGCAGGCGAAGTTTATATCATCGAGCCCTATGTCACATCCCCCACCAAACTGTCCCATTTTACAAATGCAAATTTTCCAAAATCCTAACTTTTCTGAAGTCCAAACCTTTTCCAGTCACAAGCAATTTGGATAAAGGGTTTTGAACCTGTGTTTTCTATTAGTTTTTAATTTAGTTTAATAATTGTCCAGTAGTCTTCATTCATATACAAGTCATATTTTTTAAAGAATTTTCAGAATATTATTATTATAATTATTATTTTTATTATTATTTTTATTATGACACCCTTTGTGAAAAAGAAACCTAAGAAACTGCCAGCTTGGGTTCACCAGGCTCGCAGTCTGTTAGTCTATCGTATAGTAAAAAAAAGGGTCTGACCCACAAAGTGCCGACAATTGGCGATATGTCTCCCATTGGATATAATAGGGATTGCGACTTCTGCAAAACTCTGCCAGCATCGCCACTCATCAGCACTATCAGTGGAGGAGGGGGATGTATTTGAAGTTTTCACTGAAACAAAAAATGGTTATTGTGTAGGAGCACTTTAAATAATACATACCTAACCTTACTGTTATAAACCTACACTACATGCCTCACAATAGAAAATCTTGTCACTGAAAAGGTGGTGAGACAAATATGGCTGAAACCTTATACCTAACCTGCAGGACTGCCCTTGGAATATATCGCACTACTGGCAATGTATCCCAATTAAAATGCTGGGTGCTCCCCTAGAATGCCCAGCTAACTCCCACAGAACGCTTACATCTACATTATGTCTTTGCTATATCTTACTTATAAAGACCAAAAAATCTTTCCTATTATATACAACTAGTCCTAAAGCCTGTGTACACGGGACATTTTTTGCAGTACAGCGGTTCCACCCCTTGCTCTCTCTCTCTCTCCCCCTCTCTTTTGCTCTCTCTCTCTCCCTCTCTTTTGCTCTATCTCTCTCCCTCTTCTGCTCTCTATCTGCCCCCTCTCTATTTTGAGCTCTCTCCCCCCCTCTCTTTTGCTCTCTCTCTCCCTTCCCCTCTCTTTTGCTCTCTCTCTCCCCCCTTTCTTTTGTTCTCCCCCCCCCTCTCTTTTGTTCTCTCCCCCTCTCTTTTGCTGTCTCTCTTCCTGTCTTTTGCTGTCTCTATCCCCCCTCTTTTGCACTCTCTTTCTCTCTCCCCCCTCTCTCTATCCCCCCTCTTTTGCTCTCTCTACCCCCTCTTTTGCTCTCTCCTCCCTCCCCTTTCTTTGCTCTCTTCCCTCTCTCTTTTGCTGTCTCTCTCCCCTCTATTTTGCTCTCTCGCCCCCTCTCTTTTGCTCTTTCTCTCTCCCCCTCTCTTTTGCTCTTTCTTCTCTCTTTTTTCTTTCTCTCTCCCCCTCATCTTTTGCTCTTTCTCTCCTCCTCTCTTTTGCTCTTTCTCTCCCCCCTCTCTTATGCTCTCTCTCTCCCCCCCTCTCTTATGCTCTCGTCTCCCCCTCACTTTTGTGCTCTCTCTCCCCTCCTCTTTTGCTCTCTCTCTCTCCCCTCTCTTTTGCTCTCTGTCTCCCCTCTCTTTCCCCCCTCTCTTTTGCGCTCTCTCTCTCCCCTCTCTTTTGCTCTCTCTCTCCCCTCTCTTTTGCTCTCTCTCCCCCTCTCTTTTGCTCTCTCCCCCTCTCTTTTGCTGTCTCTCTCCTTGTTTTTTGCTCTCTCTCTATCCCCCCCTAGTTTTGCTCGCTCGATCCCCCCTCTTTTGCTCTCCCTCTCCCCCCTCTCTTTTGCTCTCTCTCTCCCCTTTATTTTGCTCTCTTTCCCCCTCTCTTTTGCTTTCTCTCTCCCCCCTCTCTTTTGCTCTCTCTCCCCCCCTCTCTTATCCGCTCTCTCACTCTCTCTTTTGCTCTCTCTCTCCGTCTCTGTTCTCTTCCCTTCTCTTTCCCCACTTCTCTCTTTTGCGCTCTCCTCTCCCAGTCTCTTTTGCTCTCTCTCCCCCTCTCTTTTACGCTCTCTTTCTCCCCCTCTCTTTTGCGCCCTCGTCTCTCCCCCCTCTCTTTTGTGCGCTCTCTCTCTCCACCTCTCTTTTACACTCTCTCCCCCTCTCGTTTATGCTCTTCCTCCCCCCTCTCTTTTGCTCTTTTCCCATCTATTCTGTTCTCTCCCCCTTTCTTTCTATCTCTCTCCCCTTCTCTTTCTATCTCTCTCCCCTTTTCTATCCCTCTTGCACGTGACACTGCCGGCCATGCCCCCTCCACCCGCCGCTCACTGCCAGGGCCCAGTTTTCGCCCGCACCGCTGTTCAGGTGGGGACTGCTAAGGCCAGGGTGTGTTTGTCCTTGCGCACAGTCTCTACTGCGCATGACAGCTTCAGACAAACACACTTGGCCTTTATTATATAGGATGTTTTAAATGATATACATTTTCTTTTATAATGCATATTAATTTAAGTATTGTATAGATTTTGAAACAATTTTTTTTGGTGTTCTTTTTATTATTTAAACATAAATAAATAATTTACAATATATAATTATGTTATAATTAATAATCTTCTTAATGTATACATTTTAAAAAATAAATTATTAATTCATTATCCAATCAATATTATGAGAGCCTCTATCCATATAAAGTAATTGCTTTAAACAGGCAATTACAATTTTAATTTTTATTGGCTTCCAATGTGGTGGTTTTAGTATCCTTATTAAAAAGGGGGCATATTTAAAAAATGTATTGGGTTCCTTTGTCTGATTTACAAGAGGATATGGTATTTTGAAAAAGACCCCACTCCCTTCTACCAAATACCTATTGGTGCCAATGTTCACAGTTACTATGGTAAACAGTAGTATCTGCATATTAAAGGAACATAATCTATCATGTACTAAGGTATTTTTTCCTATGTAAATGAGGGTTATGTAAGTTACAAATCAGACTCTGCAAGTGCTCTTTCCTCCATAAAACACTTTTGTGGTTTATTGTTGCAGGTTATCAACATTCCTATAATAGATCACCAACATCCTAAGATAATGTGTGACCTCTCATTCAAAATAGGGTACTGCAACACAACATAATCTGCACTGAAGATGCTAAAATGTGCATACACAATTCAATATGTACTGATAGAAAGCAAAAGGAAAAAAAATGCAGTTATCACAACTTGATCATTAAACCTGTACTGAATTGTGAAAATGACCAGATGAGAAACACAGTGAAGCTTTATCAGATGTATAGACAGATATGTTCAAGCACAGACAGAACTAAGACCTAATAAAAAGGCAATCAAATATTAACCAAAAGTTATACATCTGATTAATAGTTATAATATAACCTTTAGGAACATTCTGTAGTTATATAGAACTTTTTGGTTATTCATTTGGTTAGAATTATATTAATATATCAACCCATTTGGATAAATTCTTTTTTAAGCTCAGTATTAATATGTCAATTTGTTTATATTGTATTAATATTGAAAAGGCTGTAATACATATATCTCATCATTTTTTTTATTGTCTGAGATGAAGGTAAATTGTATATATAAAAAAATTGCACCTCTAAAATAAAGTCATACTATCAGAATATGAGCATATAAATGTAAGATTAACTGGAGTTAACTGAGTTCTTCATACTTGTCAGAGCCCATTTCACATTAATGGATCATTTTACAGTATATATTACATTTAATAAAAATTTGCAAATATAAAAAAAAAATTGTAATTCTATTTTTCAAATTTGAATCTGTACAGAGGGGTGTGGTAGCCCCTCCCCAAATTGTCATTGGAGGTCTGTGATCTATGAGGTTTAAACAGATGCATGTGACGGGCAATGGGCTGTAAACACTACTTAAAATGAGGAGATACAGCCTTAAAATTAGTATAAGAAATGGATGCATATGTTTCTTAACTTGTTTTAATCTCAGCTATAAGCCTGTCAACATGGGCCCAATGTAAACAGATTTTGACCTAACCACCTGAATTACTGGAACGCAGCCTATTTGCTTAAAGGTACAGTCTAGGCCAAAATAAACTTTCATGATTCAGATAGAGCATGTAATTTTAAACAATTTTCCAATTTACTTTTATCACCAATTTTGCTTTGTTCTCTTGGTATTCTTAGTTGAAAGCTTAACCTAGGAGGTTCTTATTGCCAATTTCCTTAGACCTTGAAGCCCACCTCTTCAGATTGCATTTTAACAGTTTTTCACCACTAGAGGGTGTAGTTCACATATTTCATGATAGATAACACTGTGCTCGTGGCACGTGAAGTAATCTGGGAGCAGGCACTGATTGGCTAGACTGCAAGTCTAGTCAAAAGAACTGAAAAAGGGGCAGGTTTGCAGAGGCTTTAGATACAAGATAATCACAGAGGTTAAAAGTATATTAATATAACTGTGTTGGTTATGCAAAAACTGGGGACTGGGTAATAAAGGCATTATCTATCTTTTAAAACAATAAAAATTTTGGTGGTAGACTGTCCCTTTAAGGGTAAATAGTCATTGCCAGAGTTTGGAAGCATAAAAGTGCTTGGTAGCTTTGCCATCATAGTGACTGGTCACCCCAGAGCCTAAGCAATAATTAGAGTAATCTTAAAGCTTGTAGATTTTCTTTCTTACCCCTTAATTGACCGAGGACGTGCAGGGTACGTCCTCTTAAAAAAGTCACTTAACGGACCAAGGGACGGTACCCTGCATCGTCCTCGGGGTTTGGAAAGCAGCTGGAAGCGATCCTGATCGCTTCCAGCTGTTTTCCGGTTATTGCAGGATGCCTCGATATTGAGGCATCCTGCAATAACATTTTTTATACCCCTCCGGTGCAGAGAGAGCCACTCTGTGGCCCTACTCTGCACCGGACATCGATGGCCGCATTCGTTGGTGGGTGGGAGCTGAAGTGGGAGGTGGGTGGGCGGCCATCGATGGCTTTCTTAGTCAGAGAGGGGGGGCGGTGATCGGGGGCGGTATCGCCGGGGGCGTGCACAGGTGCGCGCGCGTGCACGGGGGGTGGCGGGCGGGGTGCGTGCACGGGGGAGGGGAGCATGGTGGGAACCACTTACACTACAGAAACTGTTTTTTATTATGGGGAGAAAGGAGGGATAAAATCCCTGATAAAATTTCATCTAAGGGGATCTGGGAGGGGGTGGGGGATTAGTCTTGGGGGGGGGGGAAGCTACACTGCAGAAAAAACAAAAAAACAAAACAAAAAAAAAAACCATTTTATATGCAAACTGGGTACTGGCAGACAGCTGCCAGTTACCCAAGATGGCCCCCAATAAGGGCAGGAGGGGGAGGGGTTACAGAGCTGTTTTTGGGGGGGATCAGGGAGGTTGGGGGCTAAGGGGGGGATCTTACACAGCAGCATATGTAAATATGCTATATAAAAAAAGAGGATACCTTTTATTTTAGTACTGGCAGACTTTCTGCCAGTACTTAAGATGGCGGGGACAAATTTTGGGGTGGGGGAGGAAAGAGAGCTCTTTGGGAGGGATCAGGGGGTCTGATGTGTCAGGTGGGAAGCTGATCTCTACACTAAAGCTAAAATTAACGCTGCAATCTCCCTACAAGCTACCTAATTAACCCCTTCACTGCTGGGCATAATTCACGTGTTGTGCGCAGTGGCATTTAGCGGCCTTCTAATTACCAAAAAGCAACGCCAAAGCCATATATGTCTGCTATTTCTGAACAAAGGGGACCCCAGAGAAGCATTTACAACCATTTGTGCCGTAATTGCACAAAATGTTTGTAAATGATTTCAGTGAGAAATCTAACATTTTGAAAAATGTAACGTTTTTCTTTATTTGATCGCATTTGGCGGTGAAATGGTGGCATGAAATATACCAAAATGGGCCTAGATCAATACTTTGGGTTGTCTACTACACTACACTAAAGCTAAAATTACCCCAAAAAGCTCCCTACATGCTCCCTTATTAACCCCTTCCCTGCTGGGCATAATACACGCGTGGTGCGCAGTGGAATTTAGCGGCCTTCTAATTACCAAAAAACAACGTCAAAGCCATATATGTCTGCTATTTCTGAACAAAGGGGATCCCAGAGAAAAATTTACAACCATTTATGCCATAATTGCACAAGCTGTTTGTAAATAATTTCAGTGAGAAACCTAAAGTTTGTGAAAAAGTGAACAATTTTTTTTATTTGATCGCATTTGGTGGTGAAATGGTGGCATGAAATATACCAAAATGGGCCTAGATGAATACTTTGGGGTGTCTTCTAAAAAAAAATATATACATGTTAATGGATATTCAGGGATTCCTGAAAGATATCAGTGTTCTAATGTAACTAGCGCTAATTTTGAAAAAAAGTGGTTTGGAAATAGCAAAGTGCTACTTATATTTATGGTCCTATAACTTGCAAAAAAATCAAAATACATGTAAACATTGGGTATTTCTAAACTCTGGACAAAATTTAGAAACTATTTAGCATGGGTGTTTTTTGGTGGTTGTATATGTGTAACAGATTTTGGGGGTCAAAGTTAGAAAAAGTGTGTTTTTTCCATTTTTTCCTCATATTTTATATTTTTTTTTTTTAGTAAATGATAAGATATGATGAAAATAATGGTATCTTTAGAAAGTCCATTTAATGGCGAGAAAAACGGTATATAATATGTGTGGGTACAGTAAATGAGTAAGAGGAAAATTACAGCTAAACACAAACACCGCAAAAATGTAAAAATAGCCTTGGTCCCAAACGGACAGAAAATGGAAAAGTGCTGTGGTCATTAAGGGGTTAATAATTATGAACATGCACCTGCATTTTAAATGTAGGACTCTTCTGGACTGAAATTACTCTTTTTAAATGTGTTCCCTATTTTTTTTACTTCTTAGCCAATTATTCCAATTTGATGTGCTCAAGTGTGCATCGTACAGGAATCAGTGTTAATGAGATAGCTTCAGTGTTAATGGGATAGCTGTAATGTGAATCTAATATTATTAAGAAAAAACTTTGGGAATTATTAACAATTATCAAATAAGTATGATTCATATTCATTTAATTACATTGGTTAGTAAAATATAAGCAATCAAGAAAAACTGCAGGTAGCTGTGGATATTAGTACATTGTGAATCTGTGAAATATAGCGGTTTTATACCAAATTATTTCCAGAAAGAAAAGACAACTTTATATAAATAAAAATATTAATCAGTATTGTATTCTCTGCTAATTGCAGCCAGTTAGAATGTTAAACTTTGCAATATATACATTTGGAATAATTAATATTTGTTGCAACTAATAATTAGCAGAAGTAATTTTTAGTTAGTTGTAGATTAGGAAGTGACCACAGAATGCATAAAGAGATCTACATCAGTGAAATTTGCGTCCTAGCACCACATGTAACATCAGGATATGCTTATTCCTTTGTTGTTTTTTTACTGCTATCCAAACTATCTCCTGAAAAACATCCTCCTGTATTCCTGTTTAACACATTAAGTGATGGGTCAGTTATGGTTTATATTTGTGTTAATTGCATTTAGACCATACATTTTGTTGTTTGCATTTAGTGAACCTAGTGCTTAGCTATTCATTGATCTAAGCAGTAGACCGATATCCACAGCATGTAACACTTAACGCTAAGGATAATTTAGCTCCCGGAACACAGACTGAACTGTATTCTTTAAAAACAAAAAAATAAATAATGCTATGGCTCTCTGTCACAGATGTTATTCATATCTAATTGGCTATTAAATTCATCATTATGTCTTTAGGTTCATATTTTATTAATAAAAAAACAAATAATTTTATTAGAATGTATTTTGTCTGAACTGGAAAAAATAATAATCCAATCATGTATTTTTTTTAATTCATGACAGAAAAATACTATATCTAAATAATGCTATGGATCTCTGTCAAAGATGTTATTTGTATCTAATTAGTTTGATAAATCCATTATTTTGTCTATAGTTCATATTTTATTATTATAAAAAAACGAATAATTTTATTATAATGTATTTTGTTTGAACTGGAAAAAATAATAATACAATTATGTATTTTTTTTAATTCAAGACTAGAAACATACTAACTCTCTTAAATTCAAATGTACTTATTGTGTTCATCCTATATACTGTGTATATATATATATATATATATATATATATATATATTATATATATATATATATAATATATATATATATATATACTAGTATGTATATCAAAAAATAAAATATCTGTCCAGGATCTACCTAGAGGGCCTTGAGAGCACCATGTCTCAGAGCCAGAGGAGAAAATCCAAGTTGCATAACTCCCAAAAGAAGACTGTGCTGGACCATTTTCCATTCGGCCTCAGCGGCCCAACAGGAGGCATCAGATGAGACCCTCTCAGATTCTAATACCCAGTATGAAGCCCTCCTAGGGCCTGCCTTGGTATACCCGCGAAACAATAATAGGCATCCTGCTGGTGAATCTGCAAGCACTCAATAGATACCATCAATCTTTGCTGGCGTGACACCACGACTCTATGACTAAGACCTCAATAAGTCCCATGCTGATCTGAAGAGGGAAAATTGCTTCCATTGGGAGAGGGACTGACGCCCTGGGAATGGAAACAGGAGGACCTTATTATTGACCACACTAACATCCTCTTCCTATTCAGAGAATCTAGCTACCAGATATCCTCATTAGAGGCCAACCTGCTGACCTAGAGGACAGGTCAGGAGGAATAACCTACGGATAAGGGTTGTTGCCAGAGTCAGTCCTCTCTCAAGACCTAGATGGCTACCTAAAAGAACTTTTTCAAGGAAATGGTCCCAGAGGCTAAAGACTCTGATTTGCTGATGGATAGAGCTCATAGAGTGGCCCAACCCCGCTCTCTCTCGACAAATAAACCGAGGGATGTAGTCACGAGGCTCCATTATCTTACCTTCAAGAACGAGCTATAAACATAGATCTAAAGTCTTAAACACTACCGGAAAAGTTTGAGCCAATCCAGATTTTCCCAGATCTATCGTCTCACACATTGTTCCTGAGGAGGACTTTTGTGGACTCCACCAAAATCCTCAGAGCCAACGGCATCAGATATAGATGGGGAAGGATTGCTGGTATTTCGGGGCTGGACTGGTACTGTGAAGTCAGGATCAGACTGATATGCTACAGGAAAGTTCTTCTCTGTGAAAGGCACATATTGAGCAAAAAGAGGTTGCTTCAAGGGTGGTAACTAGCCATAGAACAAGCTATTATGCTATGTTCGTTCCCAGGTTGAGCGCTTCTCTCTTTTTTATGTATGCTAATTATGACACTTAGGGGAAGTCTCCCTAAGTGTGATGCGGGAATCCAGAAGTGGACCCCGTTCTCAGTGTGCCTAGCGGATATGCTGCACTCTCACTGACGAGGCCCACATAGGCTGAAACGTACGTCTGGGGTTTTGCTGTTTCTCTTGTTCAGAGAAGGATTGCCTGGTATTTCGGGGCTGGACTGTACTGTGAAGTCAGGATCAGACTGATATGCTACAGGAAAGTTCTTCTCTGTGAAAGGCACATATTGAGCAAAAAGAGGCTGCTTCAAGGGTGGTAACTAGCCATAGAACAAGCTATTATGCTATTGTTCGTTCCCAGGTTGAGCGCTTCTCTCTTTTTATGTATGCAAATTATGACACTTAGGGAAGTCTCCCTAAGTGTGATGCGGGAATCCAGACGTGGACCCGTTGCTCAGTGTGCCTAGAGGGATATGGCTGCACCTCACTGACGAGGCCCACAATAGGCCGAAACGTACGTCTGGGGTTTTGCTGTTTCTCTTGTTCAGAGAAGGATTGCCTGGTATTTCGGGGCTGGACTGTACTGTGAAGTCAGGATCAGACTGATATTCTACAGGAAAGTTCTTCTCTGTGAAAGGCACATATTGAGCAAAAAGAGGCTGCTTCTAGGGTGGTAACTAGCCATAGAACAAGCTATTATGCTATTGTTCGTTCCCAGGTTGAGCGCTTCTCTCTTTTTATGTATGCAAATTATGACACTTAGGGAAGTCTCCCTAAGTGTGATGCGGGAATCCAGACGTGGACCCGTTGCTCAGTGTGCCTAGAGGGATATGGCTGCACCTCACTGACGAGGCCCACAATAGGCCGAAACGTACGTCTGGGGTTTTGCTGTTTCTCTTGTTCAGAGAAGGATTGTCTGGTATTTTGGGGCTGGACTGTACTGTGAAGTCAGGATCAGACTGATATGCTACAGGAAAGTTCTTCTCTGTGAAAGGCACATATTGAGCAAAAAGAGGCTGCTTCTAGGGTGGTAACTAGCCATAGAACAAGCTATTATGCTATTGTTCGTTCCCAGGTTGAGCGCTTCTCTCTTTTTATGTATGCAGATATAGATGGGGATTTCCTGTAAAACTACACATCACCAAAGAAGGACACTTACACACGGTATCAGCACCTAACAAGGCTCGACTTTTGCTGCAAAGGTGGGGACTTCTTACTGAAGATGAGAGGTATTTGGAGACTCCCTCATCTAGGCTGCTTCTACTGAGAGTGGGTGCACCGGAGTGGAAACCTCTATCAAGGAGACCAAACCAGCCTCTTAGACTGCAGGCCCCCTCTCACAAAGATCCCCCTGAGTTGAAACTTTTCTCACTTTAGTCCCTCTATTCATTGACTGGTGACTCGCTGAGCCACGAGCTGGATAAGAAAATTTCCAAGTTGATATCCTTTGCAAATTTGTTTCTCTATGTGTCCAAGTTATCCTGTTGACACTAGGATGTTTTTTCATATACTCTGTTCTACAGGTTCCTGCATTGACTGTTATCTGGTTCATGGACTATTTACTGTTTGACACTGGGTGCCCACTAACCTCCTTATCTCCACAGGTTTGCACCCCATGTTATGAGGATAGGCTCTGGTCTCCTTGTAAAGTGACCCCCAGTTCTCCAGCTAATACTGCAATGTTCATTGAGTATTATGTTCCTGGACAGGTTTATATAATGAAAACTATCTGAACTGTATATCACCTAATGATTGTTGGTATATTTGCACTAATACTCTTATCTCCATAGGTTTTTAACCTCGGACGTTGGGGTCTGGCTGGTGGCGACCCGGGTTGGGTAGCCTTGGGGACTGATTGATGTTCCCCAACAGTTAAAGTTTTGAGCAAGGCCCCAGCCGGCCCACCTCCAATGTCTGAGCCTTATGCCACAGGGTTACACCCCTTGTTTTGGGGAGAGGTTCTGGACTCCTTGTAAAGAGACCCCCCCATTTTCCAGCTAATACTGTAATGCTGTAATGTTCATTGAGTATTGTGTTTCTCGACAGGCCTATATGCTGAAAACTATCTAAACTGTATGTCACCCAATGATTGATGGTATATTTGCACTAATACTCTTGTCCCCAGAGATTTACACCTCGGACGTTGGGCTCAGGTTGGTGGTAGCCCGGACCGGGTGGCCTTGGGGGCCCATTGCTGTTCCCCGACAGTTAAAGTTTGAGCAAGTTCTCCGCCGGCCCGCCTCCAGCGTCCGAGCTTTGCTACTAGACTAGCACCACAAAGGGACACATTAAGCCCAAGACCCCCACCCAGGTAATCTGCTGCATGGTATACCCAGATCTTGGCGTGAAAGTGGGGTTCCCTAGACCCCTGGAACCCTGAGAGTGGATAGACCCATAGCGTAAACCCTTTTTGTAGGTCCTTCCTTTGCTCCCCCCCCTATCTGGTAAGTACTGGTATGTGTACTTACTTTTGTGCTACCCTGGGATTCCAGAAGTGAAATTCTCAGGGTGACCATGAACAGTGCTTTTACACACTAACTAATGCCCAAACTTTAACAATGATTGTAAACTATGCCATATTTTCTTGCTTTCTCACTTCGCTCCCTTTTCTCTTTCCTCCTCTTCTAATTCCCCCCTTCCCTCCCACCCCCACAGGTCGGATATTTTGATGCAGAGTGAGTTATCCACCATGGCGGAATTGACAGTATCTACCCTTAATGTAAAAGGACTCAACACGCCCATGAAGCGTAGCTTGCTGGTAAGATACCTGAAAAGACATAGGTCAAAGATAGCTTACATACTGGAGACACACTGGACAGAATCATCTACACGTAAGATTAAGACAGCCTTGTACTCCACTTGCGAAACAGCTTCCTACGTGAAAAAGAAGAGCGGCATTGCTATTCTCATAAGAAATGACGTTAAGTACTTACCTATTTTTATTGATAAAGACACAGAGGGCAGGTTCCTAATCATAGTATGTTATCTAGATGACACATTGTATTCACTAGTTAATGTATATGATCCTAATACCCACCAGACACCATTCCTTAAAAATCTACTAGCGAAAGTTGATCAGGTCAAAAGAGCATCCTTGCTTGTGGAAGGTGATTTTAACTCTATTTAGGACCCCATGCTAGATAAACAATCCTCTAATAAGCTAGACTCAGATTTGAAGGTCTCTCTCCCATCCAGGAGATTCCGAAACCTGTTGATGGAGTATAATCTCTTTGATATATGGCGCTGCCTACACATGACTGAAAAAGATGACACTTTCTACTCCAGGGTCCACCACACCTGCTCGCGGATAGACTACATTTTTGCTGATTCCTAGACCCTTGATAGAACGAGAGGGGCGAAAATCCTAGTCTGCCCTTGGTCGGATCATGACATGGTTACTATCACACTTAACTCACCACACATGGATGGCCCTAAGAGGTCGTGGAGGCTAGCAGATCACCTAATCAAAAACCCCTGGACCCAACAGACAGCTACTGACTTGCAAGACTTCAAGCTAAACGACAATGGACAGACCTTAGATGCTACTTTATGGGCGACTATGAAGGCCTTCGTGAGGGGGTCCTTTTTAAAAGTGAGGAACAACTAAGACGAGAAAGAGGGGCTACTCTAGCACAACTGTTTGGGACCTTGAGGACCCTTGAACAGAAAAATAAACTCCATCCTGACCCTTTACTGGCTTCCCGTATAGGACAGTTATGCACGGAAATTACGGCCAAAGAGACTGTACGGGTTCAAGAATCTATTCTGAGATTCCAGAAGTTGTTCTATTACCAGGGTAACAGGGTGGATAGGCTGTTGGCCACTAAACTTAGAGCCAGGACAAGGACTACGCAGATTTAGAAAATCCAATATTCCAGCAATACCCTCCATGCCCCTAGGGACATTGGAGATGCCTTTATGTCCTATTATAATAAGCTCTATAACCTAGATACTTGCCCAAATACTTCTAAGGAGGACCCCCAAGGGATCACTGCTTTCCTATCCTCCTTTAACCTCCCGTGACTGGACGACGCGCAGACTGAGCATCTCTCTGACCCCTTTACCCCCTCTGAAATTAAATGGGCGATCAGATCCCTTAAGATACACAAGGCCCCTGGCCCTGATGAGTTTACTCCCCTGTTCTTTAAAATGTACGCAGGTATTCTTATTCCCTACCTAGGGAGACTATTCGCAGAGGCCACTAGGACAGGGTCCCTGTCTGAGGAGTTCTTAGAAGCCTCCATATTGACTATCCCAAAAGAGGGTAAGGACCCCACCTTATGTCAAAGTTACCGACCTATCTCACTCATTAACTTGGACGTTAAGGTCTCTGCCAAGATACTAGCCAATAGGCTTAGCTCCCTACTCCCCAGTGTGATCCATAGAGACCAGGTGGGTTTTTTCACTAGCCGGCAGGGCACAGATAGTACACAACGGCTATTAAACTTTTTTTCTGAAGTTGATAGTTTCAAGAGGCCCCTGCTCACCCTGTCTTTCGATGCCGAGAAGGCATTCGACAGGGTGCACTGGGAGTACCTGACAGCAGTGCATGATGTGGTAGGCTTGCCAGAAGGGTTCAGGCGTGCGGTTGGAGCACTATAATCTCACCCAACAGCCAGATTGATAGGCTTGGGATTCTGTTCCCAGTCTTTTGCCCTTAAGAATGGCACCCAACAGGGGTGCCCGCTCTCCCCTCTCCTCTTTGTACTAGCAATAAAACTGCTGGCAGCCGCCATCCGGACACATAAAGGAATCAGGGGTGTATACATACAGGGGACCTAACAGAAACTAAGCTTGTTTATGGATGACCTGACTGTTTTCCTGAATGATCCAGAATGCTCACTCCCTAACCTCCTAGAACTCTTTGACCTCTTTGGACGGCTCTCTTTTTATAAACTGAATGTGACTAAGATGGAAGCATACCCATTACACCTCCTGACAGCCCAACTACATGCCTTGCAGCCTAAGTATAAATTTAAATAGAATCATAATGGGATCAAACACTTAGGCGTTATCTTCAAGAAGGTAGTTGAGACCAACTATGACCACTTCTTACAAACCCTTAAACAGACGATAATACTTGGATGAGTAGAATTTCTGCATTTAAAATGATGCTCCTGCAGAAACTCACGTACCTTTATAGGTGCCTCCCACTTAAAATCCCAACTACGTACCTTGATACCTATCAATCCATTTTGAATAAATATGTCTGGGCGGACTCTCGCCCTCGTATAGCAAGTAGAATACTACACGCCCCAATTGATAAAGGAGGACTGGGCCTCACCAATCTCAAATTATACTACGAGGCAGCCATGCTCACCCACATCTCGGGTTGGGGCCCTTCCAGGGAACCACCCAGATGGTATGACATAGAACAAGCCCCACTCCCCCATGGTACCCTCCTCTCTGACCTGATATGGATACCCCAACACTGCAAGACCCTTCCCTCCCCTTCTAATGCAATCATTAAGCACTGCCTACCTATGTGGCACAAACTACGCCACTCCACGATGGTTGCCCTGCACCCCTCCCCAATTCACAGTATACATGGTCTTCTCAAAGGCCTCCCTGACTCCAATGCCACGGGTTGGACCTCCCTAAATGTTACTGCAATACATGAATTTTATGTTGGGAATACTATTCACAACTACTTGCACAGTATGCAGTCCCACAGAAAATGCACTTTAGATCACTGCTACACTGCTGCACAGCTGGAATTTCTTTAAAACTCCACCATGCATTAACACACCGTGGCAGTCGCTTTGGACCCTGGGGCTACAGGGGCATAAACCACTTACGACACATTACCAATGTCTCCTACATTGCCCTACTTTACAAAAAAACACAACATTTTAGCATAGGAGAGTGACCTAGATAGAGTACTGGATACTGAGATATGGACAAAAGCCATTACTGACACCAGGAAGGCGATTCACTGCGTTACTCTTTTTGAGTTATATTATAAATTGCTTACAAGATGGCATTGGGTCCCAAGTAGACTACACAAAATTTCATCCACCACCCCAGATAGGTGCTGGAGAGGATGTGGTCAAAAAGGAGATGACATTTACATCTGGTGGAGGTGCCATGAAATACGTAAGCTGTGGTCTAAAGTTTTCACCTCTGCCTGCCTACCAACAAGGGCCCTGAAACTTACTTACTTCACTTAGATATCCCTCAACTCCCTAAACCCCAAAAACACCTCTTAATTTACCTTTTGATGTCCACCAAATTAGCTATTGCATGATACTGGAAGCAACAGAGTGCCCCTTCTATAGATAAGGTAGTAGATATCATCTCCAACATTAGGATGATGGAGGAGGCTGTATACCCCAATAGAGGAATTATAGACTTCTATATAGACACTTGGTCCCCATGGGACGTGCTCCCGCAAGATGTGGCTACTAGATCTTAACCACAAATATCCGCCTGCCACCCCTCTCTCTCCCTCCCTCCCTCTTCTCACCTTCTCCCTTTTTCCTTACTCTTTCTCTCTCTCTTTCTTACTTTTCTTGTTACTGATGATGTGATGACGCAAGATGCTTTCTGTAGGTGTGTTGTGCAACGCTGTTTTGCTCAGCGCACTAGTGTCTTACTGCAACATAGTATGTATGGGGCTGTACACTTCAGCACCATTTAGTAAAAGTTTTTTCTTTTCTTTTTTTCTCTTCTTAAGAGGTACAAAAAGTTTTGCGGATCCTTCCTGGAGGTGAAGTGAGAGCCCCTATGTAAGATGTTATTCATCCAGCATGTCTGCCTACTATGTAAAATGTAAAGAAATACCTATGTACATCTTACTTTTGTAACTTTGTTTGATATTACCTCAATAAAAAAATGATTGTTAAAAGGAAAAAATAAAATATCAATATTTTTGTGATAGCTTATACTCAGTGTATGCGACATGTTGATCATACAGCTGTAGGTTTTATATGCACTATTTATGGGTGAAACGTTGTTATTAAGCATTTGTGTACTAAACAAATGCCAAATATAGCCACAGGCAGTGGCATTTGGCTATTCTCAGCACTAAATTTATTAGTTTCAAAGTGAAGCACACAAATATCTGGATTTGCACAGATATTTGTGTGTTGCACTTTAACATTAATAAATCTGGCATCATAAATTGCCAAATTCAGCATTCGTTTACTAAATGAATGCTGAATAATCAACTTGCCCCCATGCCTAATATGTACCCATTCACAGATTATGTCTGCTGTACGTGCTAATGCCAATCTGCATGCATGGTCTCGTACATAGGATGATCAATTTGTGTGTGCACAACCTATGGTTCTATATAGCACTGCAGCGCTCTACAAATACCTGATAATAATAATAATAATTATATGCTCTGCAAGTTGTGTCCACAGTATGAATTAGCACTAAAAGAGTGATAGTTTTTACAGAAGTATTTAGTGCTTAATGCATTAAAATGCAAAAATGCTTCTAATCAAAGTTGACATACACCATTTTTTTGTTTTGTTATATAAATTAAACAATCTCTTAACTTGTGTAGCTCAAATGGTCTTATTTATTTCCTTACATAATGATGGCTTAAATTCAATAAAACCTTAACTAATCCTTTAACAGAAAAATATATCAGCTTGAAAGCTGCAGAAGTGTTGTCCTTTTCTCTCAATATGCTGCACTGAGGTACAGGTAAAAAATTCTGACCACATCTCCAGAACCCCCTGGGAACAGTTGTTTCTCAACTCCAGTCCTTCAATACCATTAAAGGGACATATAATCCATTTTTTTTATTTCATGATTTATAAAGAGCATGCAATTTTAAATAACTTTCTAAGTTTACCTCTGTTATATAATTTGCTTCATTCTCTTGGATATCCTTTGTTGGTTAAGCATATCTAAAATAGTCTCAGTAGCTGCTGATTGGTGGCTGCACATAGATCCTCGTTTGATTCGTCCATGTGCATTGCTATTTACTTCAACAAATGATATCTAAAGAATGAATCAATTAGAGTAATAGAAGTCAATTTGAATGTTGTTTGAAATGGTATTCTCTATTTAAATCATGGGCGCGATCCGATATCGATCGCAGTTTGCGGCGCAAGTGAGGTGAACCGGCGTCGCCCGCAGTTTCAGCTCGCAACTCGAGCCATCCCATATAGGTCGCCGTCAATGCTAACGTGCCGTAAGTCTCACAAACCAGCGGATGTCCAGAAATCTGCGTAAGTACAAATTTCTGGGCGTCGCCAGTGACTGCGGCACTTAGAAACTGCCGGCGCCTATAAAACCTGACTAAAGTTTAAAACACCCGCACTGTCTAACACGCCTCCCTAACATAGCCCGCACTGTCTAACACGCCTCCCTAACATAGCCAGCACTGTCTAACCCTCTATCCGCTATCCCCCCTCACTAGCCTAACAATAAAAAAGCTATTAACCCCTAAACCGCCGCTCCTTTACCCGCCGCAACCTAATAAAGTTATTAACCCCTAAACCGCCGCTCCCGTACCCCGCCGCCAGCTATATTATATCTATAAGCCCCCTAAAGTGAGCCCCGAACACCGCCGCCATCTATATTAAAATTATTAACCCCTAATGTAAGCCCCTTACACCGCCGGCCATCTCTATTAAAATGATTAACCCCTAATTTAATCTACCTACCCCGCCGCCAGCTATATTATCTATATTAACCTAAGTATATTATAGTTAATATAGGTATTACATTATATATATTAACTATATTAACCCTAATTATATTAGGGTTAATATAGTTAATATAGTTTACTATAGTATTTATATTAACTATATTAACTCTATCTAACCCTAACTAAATTTATATTAAATTAATCTAATTCATTTATAAACTAAAATATTCCTATTTAAATCTAAATACTAACCTATAAAATAAACCCTAAGAAAGCTACAATATAATTAATAATTACATTGTAGCTATGTTAGGGTTAATAATTTATTTTACAGGTAAATTGTTAATTATTTTAACTAGGTTAATAATATTAAATAGTATTAACTATTTAATATCTACCTAGTTAAAATAATTACCCAATTACCTGTAAAATAAATCCTAACCTAAGTTACAAATACACCTACACTATTCAATAAATATTAATAAACAACAAACATCTATCTAAAAATTACAATTAAATTAACTAAACTAAATTACAAAAAAAAAACCAAACACTAAATTACAAAAAATAAAAAAAAGATTACAAGATATTTAAGCTAATTACACCTATTCTAAGCCCCCTAATAAAATAATAAACCCCAAAATAAAAAAAATTCCCTGCCCTATTCTAAATTCAACAAATTTCAAAGCTCTATTACCTTACCAGCCCTTAAAAGGGCCTTTTGTGGGGCATGCCCCAAAGAATTCAGCTCTTTTGCATACAACAAATACAATACCCCCCCCATTACAACCCACCACCCACATACCCCTATTCTAAACCCACCCAAACCCCCCTTAAAAAAGCCTAACACTACCCCCCTGAAGATCTCCCTACCTTGTCTTCACCACACCAGGGCCGAACTCCTGATCCGATCCGGGCGATGTCATCCTCCAAGCGGCAAAGAAGAATTCTTCCTCCGGCGACGTCTTCCTCCAAGCGGCAGCAAAGTCTTCATTCTTCCGGCGGCATCTTCAATCTTCTTTCTTCGCTCCGCCGCCGCGGAGCATCCATCCCGGCCGACTGCTGAACTTGGAATGAGGTACCTTTAAATGACGTCATCCAAGATGGCGTCCCGCTCGAATTCCGATTGGCTGATAGGATTCTATCAGTCCAATCGG
Organism: Bombina bombina; assembly: GCF_027579735.1. Taxonomy (NCBI): domain Eukaryota; kingdom Metazoa; phylum Chordata; class Amphibia; order Anura; family Bombinatoridae; genus Bombina; species Bombina bombina. The sequence goes on from NC_069504.1 coordinate 89,326,781, forward strand.
AATTAAGTTAAAAAAAATCTGATTGGGCTGATTGAATCAGCCAATCAGATTCAAGTTCACATCCGATTGGCTGGATCCAATCAGCCAATCAGATTGATCTCGCATTCTATTGGCTGATCGGAACAGCCAATAGAATGCGAGCTCAATATGATTGCTGATTGGATCAGCCAATCGGATTGAACTTGAATCTGATTGCTGATTCAATCAGCCAATCAGATTTTTTTAACTTAATTCCGATTAGGCTGATAGTATCCTATCAGCCATCTGGAATTCGGCGGACGCCATCTTGGATGACGTCATTTAAAGGTACCTCATTCCAAGTTCAGCAGTCGGCCGGGATGGATGCTCCGCGGCGGGCGGAGCGAAGAAAGAAGATTGAAGATCCGCCGGAAGAATGAAGACTTTGCTGCCGCTTGAGGAAGACGTCGCCGGAGGAAGAATTCTTCTTTGCCGCTTGGAGGATGACATCGCCCGGATTGGATCAGGAGTTCGGCCCGGTGTGGTGAAGACAAGGTAGGGAGATCTTCAGGGGGGTAGTGTTAGGCTTTTTAAGGGGGGTTTGGGTGGGTTTAGAATAGAGGTATGTGGGTGGTGGGTTGTAATGGGGGGGGGGGAGTATTGTATTTGTTGTATGCAAAAGAGCTGAATTTCTTTGGGGCATGCCCCACAAAAGGCCCTTTTAAGGCTGGTAAGGTAAAGAGCTTTGAAATTTGTTGAATTTAGAATAGGGCAGGGAATTTTTTTTATTTTGGGGGTTTATTATTTTATTAGGGGGCTTAGAATAGGTGTAATTAGCTTAAAAATCTTGTAATCTTTTTTTATTTTTTGTAATTTAGTGTTTGTTTGTTTTTGTAATTTAGTTTAGTTAATTTAATTGTATTTTTAGATAGATTTTGTAGTTTATTAAATTTATTGATAGTGTAGTGTATTTGTAACTTAGGTTAGGATTTATTTTACAGGTAATTGGGTAATTATTTTAACTAGGTAGATATAAATAGTTAATAACTATTTAATATCTATTATACCTAGTTAAAATAATTAACAATTTACCTGTAAAATAAATATTAACCCTAACATAGCTACAATGTAATTATTAATTATATTGTAGCTATTCTTAGGGTTTATTTATAGGTAAGTATTTAGATTTAAATAGGAATATTTTAGGTTTATAAATGAATTAGATTAATTTAATATAAATTTAGTTAGGGGTTAGATAGAGATAATAGTTAATATAAATACTATAGTAACTATAGTTAACTATATTAACCCTAATATAATTAGGGTTAATATAGTTAATATATATAATGTAATACCTATATTAACTATAATATACTTAGGGTTAATATAGATAATATAGCTGGCGGCGGGGTAGGGTAGATTAAATTAGGGGTTAATCATTTTAATAGAGATGGCGGCGGTGTAAGGGCTTACATTAGGGGGTTAATAATTTTTATATAGGTGCGGCGGTGTAAGGGGTCAGATTAGGGGATAGATAAGGTAGATGGCGGTGGTTTTAGTGGCTCACAGTAGGGGGTTAGTTTATGTAGATGGCGGCGGGGTCCGGGAGCGGCGGGTTTTAGGGGTAATAACTTTATTAGGGATTTTCGGGGGGGGGGGGGAATCGCGGGTTGGACAGGTAGATAGACATTGCGCATACGCGTTAGGGTGTTAGTGTTTATTTTAGCAGATCGCGGTTGACAGGGAGATAGACATTGCGCATGCGTTAGGTTTAGGTTTATTTTAGCAGGCCAGTTTTAGGGAGTTACGGGGCTACCAATAGTCAGTCGTAAGGCTTCTTACGGCTGCTTTTGTGGCGAGGTGAAAATGGAGTAAGTTTTTCTCCATTGTTCGCCACGTAAGTCCTTACGCTGCATATTGGATACCAAACTGCGCGGGTTTGGGTATACCTGCCTATGGCCCAAAAAAACTGCGGGCGACGGCAGAAATATACGGGCGTAACTTCTAGGTTACGCCGTATATGTGATACCAAACCCGCGCAAATATTGCGTCGCCCGGCTTTTTTGCCGGGCGACGATTTATATCGATCGACCCTATGAAGAAATTTTTTTGGGTTAAGTGTCCCTTCAACAAACCAGATTTTCATGATATCTTAACTAGATAATCCAGAATCCATCCTGATAACTATTACACCTAGTATAAATAATTTTTGTTTATGGTTGTGATGGGTATATTTGGCATGTTTGCTCAATGACGATATTTAGACTTTTGATAATTGAAAGTATTTTTTTTCCAGTCATTGATTGAGAAAACAACCATTTTCAATTAGCAACATTTTCATTTGAATCAACAAGACACTGCAGGAAATTATTTTCTATAAGAATAAGAGTGGCCGCAGCTTATCTCATCTTCTTAACAGGGATTTTAACAGTTCTTCTGCAGTAAATTGTGAAACCCTTAAAGGTACACTAAAGTTTTAAATATTGGCAAATGTTCCACACACACACTGTACAGGACAAGGTTTGTCTTTGTCAAATATCTATAATGTAGAGAAGATTGTGACACGATGGGTCTACATACTGTAAATCACAATTATAGAAAACAAGATTTTTTCGGAAATATGTTTTCTGTTAAAGGTTTTGCAAACAATTTTAATAAACTAGAATGGAGCAGCAAAAGGGTTAAATTCTGATCATGAAGTTAAGATTATGGGATAGAAATGCTGCTGAAAGGGACACTCAATCAAAATTAAACTTTCATTATTCAGATAGAGCATGCCATTTAAACAACTTTCCAATTCACTTCCATTAACTAAATGTGCACATTCTTTTTATATTTAAACTTTTTGAGTCACCAGCTCCTACTGAGCATGTGCAAGAAATAAGTGTGTATGCATTTTGAATGCTGATGACTGTCACATGGTACTGTATGCATTGTATTGGCTGATGGCTGTCACATGGTACAGGGGGAGTGGAAAAAGACATAACTTTTAAAATTGTCAGTAAAAAAAAATCTACTACTCATTTGAAGTTCAGACTAAGTGCTATTGCATTGTCTCGTTATCTTGCATTTGTTGATTTGCAAATCGTACAGTGTTGACTGGTCCTAATATCACTTACAAACATGCATGAAATAACAAAAACAAATCTAAGACTGGAATTGATGTTGCTGTTATGATTTTGCATTTGCTACAGATCTTGTTAGCTTAGGAGATAGCACATGTATGAAATATGTACATATTAATTGAGTGCCCTACCCACTAACAACAGACTAACCAGTGATGGTTCTAAATTTGCACCCCTGGTGTTACGGAACTTCATTTCCATGATCCTCAACAAGACTGCTTAGTGCTTTAAGCATCATGGGAAATGCAGTTTCAAAACTACACAACACACAACAACAATTGAATATAGGTTTAATGATTCTACACTGGTATATTGCCAATCTTAAATAGGGCAAAAAACTAAAATTAAAGTTATATCCAAATGTGCCTCAAAGCAAAAAAAATCTCTTGCCTGCTGGCCTGCAAAGTCTCCTGTGGATCAACAAGCTACTATACTGTTAATACTACTTGTTATTATACTGTTACTCCTGCTTTGCCAAAAATACATCCAGGGTTTCTTGTCTAATCCATTACATTCTACTTTACTGTAATAAAACAGACAATATTTTACAACGCCGAACATTTATAAAACCCATTTTGCAAGTGTGTTTCTTTTGTGTTACAGTTGTAATTATTGCTTTTCTGTGTTGCTAGTGGCTTTCGTTTTCTGTGCGAGATATCATGAACTGAAACATTTAACCCCGGGCATTTCAATCTAAAACTTCCCCAAAAGACCAGAGCCTTTTTAGCATTTGTGCCATCACTCAATTTTAAACAGAAAATAGAGCCTTGGGTTTCTGCTATCAAAACTATATATATATATTTTTTTAGTAGACAACCCAAACTATAGATCTAGGCCCATTTGGGTATTTTCATGCCACAATTTCCCTCGCCAAATGTGATCAAGATAAAAAAAAAAAAGTTAACTTTTTCACAACTTTAGGTTTCTCCCTTGAAATTATTGGACATACCGCTTGTGCAATTATGGCACAAATGGTTGTAAAAGCTTCTCTGGGATTCCCTTTATTCAGAAATAGCAGACATATGACTTTACCATTGCTTTTTGGGTAATTAGAAGGCACTAATTGCAGCTGTGCAACAGACTTTTTTTTATTCCCAGCATGAAGGGGTTTTCGGGTAGCTTTCGTAAGGTTAATTTAGTGTAGAGATTACCCTCCCAGCTAACACTTCTCACACCATATTCCTACCTATCCCTCTGAAACAGCTAAACAGATCCAATTTAACATGAATCTAAAATTGAAAAAATAAATCAATAAAAATATTAAGTGGCTCCCCAACAACCCACTGTAGGCTTTGCCCTACACATTCCTCAATTTCCCCTATGGTTTCAAACCCTTATAAGCTGGTGACACACAAAAGAGATGATTTAACCCCTCAGAACCTGATATCAAATACAGGGATTAACACAGTCAGATGCCTAGTAGCACACACCATGTAATTTTTACCATGGTCTGCATGCAGCAGTCATTTTAAACATCATGCCAATGATATTTAACACCATTAAATGTCAGTACACAGCAGCAGACTTTTTATGTCAGATGGCAGTTTGCAAACCCTTAAAGGGACAATTTAGTCCAAATTAAAACTTTCATGATTCAGATAGGTTATGTCATTTTAAAACAACTTTTTCAATTTATTTTTATCATCAAATTAGCTTTTTGCAAGTCAGTCAAAATAACTGAAATAAGGGGGGCAGTCTTCAGAGGATAAGAACAAGGTAATCACAGAGGTAAAAAGTATATTAATATAATTGTCTTGTTAGGCAAAACCGGGGAATGGGTAACAAAGGGATTATACTGTCTTTAAACAATAAAAATTCTGGAGTAGACTGTCCCCTTTAACTTTAGTACAGTGATTTTAGTTCCCCTCCTAGATGCCAGTAATATCCATTATTTGTATTAGCTTCCATTTTTGTATTTTTGTATTACTTCCAATTTACCAGTAATTCACACACTAAAGTGACTTTCTAACCTACTTAGATGCAGTTATTTACACAATGAATTATTTTTTGAATTTCTAAATTAAGAGCCAGATTATAGTATATTAATATACATTTGTATGTATGTATTTATATGTTTATTAATGTATTTGCAGGCATTTATATCACATATAAACACTTATATACATATGTACACAGATATAGACATTATTATTATTATTCTTTATTTATATAGCACCAACAGATTCTGCAGCGCTGGCCCATGGGTACAGAAAATAAAAGTACAAACGGAGACAAAATACATAAAAGACAAAATATTACAGACAAATACAGGGGGAATTGAGGGCCCTACTCCATTTGGAATTACAATCTAGATGGTAGGGAGGATGGGAAACAGGAAGTGGGAACTGAAAATGATATTAGTGTAGGAGATAGATAAGGTCAACTGTTAGATAAGTAAAATTCATTTGTTACTGAGTCGGGGTGATAAGCTTCCCTGAACAAAAAGGTCTGTAAGAAGTTTTTAAAGGAGGACAGGTTAGGGCGAAAGTCGGACTGCTTGAGGAAGTGCGTTCCCAAAGGGTTGTGCCTCACGAGAGAAGTCCTGTAGTCTAGCATGGGAGGAGGTGATGGTAGAGTATGCAAGGAGCAGGTCATTGTTGTATCTTAGGGGCGGTGCTGGAGTATAATTTGTTGATGAGTGAGGATAGGTAGGGTTGGGCAGCATTGGTGGAGGGCTTTGTTGGTCAAGGTGAGATTTTGAATTTAACTCTGCTGTGAATGGGGAGCCAGTGAAGGGACTCACAGAGAGGTACAGCAGAAACAGAGCATCGGGAGAGGGGGATTAGCCTGGCAGAGGCACTTAGGATGGATTGAAGGTGGAAGATGTGGGGGAGAGGGAGGCCAGTTAGTAGGTTATTACAGTAGTCAAGGCCAGGAAATTACCAGGGAGTGGATTAGCTGTTTAGTTGTTTCAGTTCTCAGAAACAGAAGAATTTTTGAGATATTGCGTAGGTGGCTGCGGCAGGATGAAGAGAGCAACTGGATGTGGGAAATGAAGAACAGGTTTGAGTCAAGTGTGACTCCAAGGCAGTGGACTTGGGGGTGATGAGGAGATAGTGGTGCTGCCAACAATGATAGAAAAATTAGAAACTGGAGTAGAGTTAGACGGGGGGAGTAGAAGTAGTTCAGTCTTAGACATGTTTATTTTTAGGTAGTGAGAGGCCATCCAGAAGGAAATTCCAGATAAACAGTCCACTGATGTGAGAATTGACAGAAGGAGAGAGTGCACGGGTGGATAGGTAGAGCTCAGTATCATCAGCATAGAGGTGATAGTTGAAGCCATAGCTGTTAATAAGTTTACCCAATGAAGAAGTGTAAACAGAGAAGAGAAGAGGACCCAAGACAGAGCCTTGAGGTTACTCCAACAGACAGAGGCAATAGAGTGGAGGAGTCACCAGCAAAAGAAACAGAGAAGGATCTGTTAGAGAGATAAGAGTGAATCCAGTAGACGGCAGTGTCACAGAGCCCAAGAGAGCTGAGTGTCCATAGGAGGAGTGGATGGTCAACAGTGTCAAAGGCAGCAGATAGGTCCAGTAAGATAAGTATAGAGTAGTAGCCATTATTTTTTAGCAGAAAGGAGATTGTTAGTAACCTTGGTGAGGGTAGTCTCAGTTTTGGGGACGGAAGCCAGATTGCAGGGGATCAAGCTATGAGTTGGAGGACAGAAAGAGGGGTTAGGGAGATTGAAAACTAGTTTTTCAAGTATTTTTTAAGCTAGCGGAGGCAGTGATATGGGGCGGTAAGATTTCAGGAGAGTTAGGGTCAAGGAGGGTTTTTTGAGGATAGGGGTGACCTTTGCATGTTGAAGGAGGCATGGAATGAACCGGTAGAAAGGGGCTAGGTTGAATATGTGAGTAAGGAGCTGGAGTGAGGGTGGGAGACAGAGACGGTATTAGATGTCAAGAAATAGGTTCAAGTGGGCAGGTAGTGAGGTGTGAGGACGACAATAGGGAAAACACTTAACTCTCAGTGGTTGGGGGGGTGCAGAGAGTGGCAGAGGGGGTGACTAGGAGCGGAGTTGGGAGATTGCAGGCTTGTGTTGGATGTTGCTTCAGATGGTAAGTGCTTTATTGAAAAAGTAGTCAGCCAGGTCTTGAGCACTGAATGCAGAATAAGGGGGTGGTGCAGGTGGGTAGAGGAGAGAGTTGAAAATGGAGAAGAGTCTTTTAGGGTTTGAGGAGTGAGTGGATATAAGAGAAGAGAAGTAGGTTTGTCTTAGCTAAGTGAAGGGCAGATGTGTAAGAATAAAGAATGAACTTATAGTGGATTAAATCAGGTTCAGAGCGGATTTCCTCTATGCACGTTCAGCAGTGTGGAAGCATTTTTGTAGGTGACGTGTTTGCTAAAAGTGCCAGGCTGGAGCTGACAACGTGGGGCTTTGTGTAGTTGGGGAGGCAGCAAGAGTGGTACGTTGCAGAGGAGAGAGTATTATTATAGGTGGGTTGTAGCAAGGTTGGGGCAGATATTATTGAAAGTTGTGGGGGGAGGCGTTTTTTGAATAAAGGTTGGAAAGTTGAAGAGGATCTACAAGTGGTGCAGATATCTGCAGGTTGCAGGAGCAAGGGGAGAAGTAGGTTTAGCCTGTATATTGAGATTAAAGTGAGCAGATGGGTGGTCTGAGATGGGAAATTGGAGACATTCAACATCAGAAAGAGCAGAGATAGGGAGAATACAAGATCAAAAGAGTGTTGTGGTGAGTATGGAATAGGGTGCTTGTGAGAGGCTGAAGGAGTTAGTGAGTGAGAGAAGTTTAGAGGGCAGCAGGGGCAGATGGGGTATCAATTGGGATGTTAAAGTCCCCCATAATTAGAGAAGGTGTATTTGCAGAGAGAAAGTGAGGAAGCCAGGCAGCAAAGTTGTCAAGGAATTGGAGTTGGTCCAGGGAGCGATAGATAATTGCCAGTCTGAGAGAGATGGGGGAGATCAGGCGAATTCAGTAGACTTCAAAGGAGTAAAAGGGAGAGAGATGGAAATGGAGATAGGTACTGATACGAGCAGGGAGGGGGGAGAGAGTAAGATCCAAAACACCGCCATCATGTCTCTCACCTGGCCTGGGTGTGTGGCTAAAGTGGACCCCACCATGTGTGAGTAGCAGCAATGGAAGCAGTGTCAGAGGAAGATAGCCAGGTTTCAGTAATTGCTAAAAGGTTGAAAGCACTGGGAAACAAAAAGGTTTTGAACAGTTGTAGTTTGTTACAGACAGAGGGAGCATTCCAGAGAGCACAACAAAATATATATAAGTCATACATATAAGTGCATTGGAGAGTCCTTTGCAGTAAGTAGATGAAAACATGTAAAAGCATATTATGCAATATTCATATTTTAGTAAAGGTTTTAACAGTAGTATTTACTGTAAATATTTAACATTCCAATGTTATGCACATAGGAAATAGTTCTAATAATTAATAGGTATTCCTATATATATCTGTATATATTTATACCTACATATAATCATGTATATAAAATATATAGGTATAAATATATATTTGTGCAAAATACCATCAGATATATGTAGGAAATATTTATTTATTTACTTTTTTTTGCTCCATTGACATCTATGGGGGAATATGTAAAGCACATGATATTGTGTTTGTTTTGCGCTCGTCGGGTTAGTGCGCAAGCAAAAACAGTTTAATGTTAACCCATAATATCAGCGCAACCTGACAAGCGCTTACTTCAAGCACGGGTTAATGCTCGAGCAGGAGCCTTTAATAGCTCTCCACTCGTATTCTTGCCCTAAATGATCAGCATTGCAATGATTTTTAGATGGCAATAATTTATACATATCATTGACTTCTTTTTAAACTCCTTAGTGATGGCAGTAAATGAACATACAAACTTTTTTTAGATGATAGTAAGCCAGACACATCAGTATTTTTTTTACCCCCCAATGTCAATCATAGAAGTATTGTAACCCCTTAGATTCCATAAGTACATACACACATATGCTCAACACCTATTTTTAATTCCCTAGATAGTAGTTTCACTTTGCTCATCATGCTTCCCACTGTACTGGCACTATATGGCTGTGGCCAAGGGCTTCTTCATTTCCAAATATAGTGGTGGCCTAAATTTAAGCTGTGCATATGCTGTAGCTCATTTTTTTTGGTGGATGTAATATTTGTTGAAAAGAAAAGTTTTTAGTGCAAACTTATATCGCTTGAACTGACAAACATTTAGTGCTATATTGTCACAAGTTTATGGGTATAACCCTTGAAAAAACCTCCCTAGAAATACCACCGGAAAATCAAACTGATATGTTAACAGAAAAATATATACTTTAAAATTCTGATGCAAATTCAAAGGGTTCCATGTGAACACATAGTAGACACCTGTTTACTTTAGCCACAATGCTTGTACAGTAACTATTCTGTGTTCATGTAAAGATCACTCCAGTTGTTGGGGTGTTTGGAACGTATTGTTTTGTGTTCAAATTCTGCTTTCTACAAAAATTACTGAATACATTGTTTTGTTTTTTTAATATAATTTGCTTAGTGTGAATTATATTCATATAGAAAGTTTACGAACATTTATTTATACCATTTTTTTGTTAATGGCTTAAAATTTGTAATAACCTTCACGATGGAATATAGCCCTGGGTTTGTTGAGATGTCTTTTGATACGGGTTAGATGTAGTTAAGAATAATAGAATAATTAAGTAAATAACTAGAGTGACAGGTCATGTTTTGTTTTACAACCAATTTTTTTAATGACTTGTCCAAACATATTTAAATTAAAATGATCACTTTCATTGAGGGTATTAGCTGATTCTCCACACATGCTTAATATGACCTGATCCAGGAAAGCAGTCCCATGATTGTATTAGGTTAGTGCTTTAGCTTAAGTTACAAAAAAAATAACACTGTTTTTTTTCTTCATTTTTTTATGGAATGCTAGAAGCCTCAAGACATTTTATGCCAAACTGAATGTGATGGCAAAAAAATGTCATTTAGGAAATTGGCTTTGGGTAAAATAATTCAGATATAGGTGTACTCCTTTCCTACATGCATGTATTTTATATTACTTATGTATTAATTATTGCTTTGTCCTATGTTTTCATGTGTTTGAGAAAAAACAGAATTTATGCTTACCTTGATAAATTTCTTTCTCTTGTGATAGTATCGAGTCCACGGATTCATCCATACTTGTGGGATATTCTCCTTCCCAACAGGAAGTGGCAGAGAGAGGCACCCACAGCAGAGATGTCTATATAGGCTCCTCCCTTTAGCTCCATCCCCCAGTCATTCGACCGAAGGCTAGGGAAGAAAAAGGAGAAACTAAGTTTTTTTATTAAAATATACTACATGTCTTAAATAGACAGGGCGGGCCGTGGACTCGATACATCACAAGAGAAAGGAAATTTATCAGGTAAGCATAATTCTGTTTTCTCTGTAAGATGTATCGAGGTCCACGGATTCATCCATACTTGGTGGGGATACCAATACCAAAGCTTTAGGACACGATGAAGGGAGGACAAAGCAGGTACCTTAACGGAAGGGCACCAATGCTTGTAGAACCTTTCTCCCAAAACTAGCCTCCGAAGAAGCAAAAATATCGATTTGTAAAATTTGGAAAAAGGTATGAAGCGAAGACAAAGTCGCCGCCTTACAAATCTGTTCAACAGAAGCCTCATTTTTAAAAGCCATGTGGAAGCCACTGCTCTAGTAGAATGAGCAGTATTTCTTTCAAGGAGCTGCTGGCCAGCAGTCTCATAAGCCATACGGATGATGCTTTTCAGCCAAAGAAAGAAAGAGAGGTAGACGTAGCCTTTTGACTCTCTCCGCTTACCAGAATAGACAACAAAACAATGAAGATGTTTGACGGAAATCTTTGGTTGCTTGTAAGTAAGAACTTTAAAGCACGAACCACATCAAGATTGTGCAACAGAACGTTCCTTCTTTGGAAGAAGGGATTAGGGGACACAGCGAAGGAACACAATTTCCTGATTGATATATCCTATTAGAAACAACCTTAGGAAGAAAACCAGGATTTGGTACGTTAAAACCACCTTATCTGCATGGAGAAAACAAGATAAGGTGAGTCACACTGTAAAGCAGATAACTCAGAAACTCTTTGAGCCGAAGAGGATAGCTACTAAAAAGGAAAACTTTCCAAGATAGAAGCTTAATATCTATGGAATGCATAGGTTCAAATGGAACCCCTTGAAGAACTTTAAGAACCAAGTTAGGCTCCATGGCGGAGCAACAGGTTTAAATACAGGGCTTGATCCTGACCAAGGGCCTGACAAAATGCTTGAACGTCTGGGACATCTGCCAGACGTTTGTGTAAAAGAATAGACAAAGCAGATATTTGTCCTTTAAGGAACTAGCTGATAATCCCTTCTGCAATCCTTCTTGAGAGAAAGGACAAAATTCTAGGAATCCTAATCTTACTCCATGAGTAACCCTTGGATTCACACCAACAAAGATATTTGCACCAAAAATCTTATGATAGATTTTCCTGGTGACAGGCTTTCTAGCCTGAATCAGGGTATCTAATGACCGACTCAGAGAAACCACGCTTTGATAGAATCAGGCGTTCAATCTCCAAGCTAGTCAGATGCAGAGAAAATAGATTTGGATGCTGAACGGACCATTGGATTAAGAAGGTCCTGCCTCATGGCAGAGTCCACGTGGAACAGATGACATGTCCACCAGGTCTGCATACCAAGTCCTTGCGTGGCCACGCAGGCGCTATCAGAATCACTGAAGCTCTCTCCTGCTTGATTCTGGGGCAACCAGACGTGGGAGGAGAGGAAACGGTGGAAATACATAAGCCCGTTTGTAGGACCAGGGCACTGCTAGAGCATCTATCAGTACCCGCCTGGGGATCCCGGGACCCTGGGACCCGTAACGAGGAAGTTTGGCATTCTGTCGGGATGCCAGCAGATCAAATTTTGGTGTGCCCCATAGCTGAGTCAGCTGGGGCAAATACCTCTGGATGGAGCTCCCACTTCCCCCGATGAAAAAGTCTGACGACTTAGGAAATCCGCCTCCCAGTTCTCTACCCCTGGGATATGGATTGCTGAAGAGTGGCAGTATGATCCTCTGCCCATCGGATTATTTTGGTTACCTCCATCATCGCTAGAGAACTCTGTGTTCCTCCTTGATGAGTGATATAGGCTACAGTCGTGATGTTGTCCGACTGAAATCTGAGAATTTGGCCACAGGCTAGCTGAGGCCACGCCTGAAGCGACATTGAATATCCACGTCTCATTTCTAGAATGTTTATCAGGAGGAGAGATTCCTCCCGGAGACCATAAGCCTGTGCTTTCAGGGATTTTCCAGGACTGCACCCCAGCCTAACAGGCTGGCATCTGGTCGTTACTATGAGCCACTCTGGCCTGCGGAAACACATTCTATGAGACAGGAGTGTCCTGAGACAACCACCAGAGAAGAGAATCTCTGGTCTCTTGTCCAGATGCAGTTGAGGAGATACATCTGCATAATCCCCATTCCACTGTTTGAGCATGCATAGTTGCAGTGGTCTGAGGTGTAGGCAGGCATAAGGAACTATGTCCATTGCTTGCTACCATTGAGTCCGATTACCTCCATACACTCGAGCCACTGATGGGCCGAGGAATGGAATGAAGAGCTCGGCAAGTGATTTAAACGTTTGATTTTCTGACCTCCATCAGAATATTTTCATTTCTACCGAGTCTATCAGAGTCCCTAGGAAGGAAACTCTTGTGAGAGGGACGAGAGAAACTCTTTTTTATGTTCACCTTCCACCCATAAGATCTCAGAAAAGCCAACACGAGTCCGTTGAGGACTTGGCTAGCTGTAAAGTCGACACCTGAATTAAGATGTCGTCTAGATAAGGCGCCACTGCTATACCCCGCGGTCTTAGAACTGGCCAAAAGGGACCTAGCACCTTGTGAAAATTCTGGGAGCCATGACCAACCTGAAGGAAGGGGCACAAACTGGTAATGCCTGTCCAGAAAGGCAAATCTGAGGAATTGATGATGATCTCTGTGAATAGGGATCGTGTAGATACGCATCCTTTAAGTCCACGGTAGTCATATATTGATCCTCCTGGATCAGAGGAAGGAATAGTCCGAATAGTCTCCATCTTGAAAGATGGTACTCTGAGGAATTTGTTTAGAATTTTGAGATCCAAGATTGGTCTGAAAGTTCCCTCTTTTTTGGGAACCACAAACAGGTTGGAGTAAAAACCTAGGCCCTGTTCCGCTCTTGGAACTGGGCGGATCACTCCCATGGTATGTAGGTCTTCTACACAGCGTAAGAATGCCTCTCTCTTTGTCTGGTTTGATGCAGACAATTGAGAAATGTGAAATCTCCCCCTTGGGGGGGGGAGGGTCTTTGAAGTCCAGAAGATATCCTTGGGACACAATTTCTTAAGCCCAGAATCATGAACATCTCTTGCCCAAGGCCTGAGCAAAAGAGAGAGAGTCTGCCCCTACAAGATCGCCTGGTCCCGGATCGGGGGCTACCCCTTCATGCTGTCTTAGAGGCAGCAGCAGGCTTCTTGGCCTGTTTACCTTTGTTCCAAGCCTGGTTAGGTCTCCAGACTGACTTGAATTGGACAGAATTCCCCTCTTGCTTTGCTGCAGGGGAAGCTGAAGCGGGACCAACCCTTGAAGTCCAAATTATTTTGTTTGGTCCTCATCTTATTTGTTTTATCCTGAGGGGAGGGCATGGCCTTTCCCTCCATTGATGTCCTGAAATAATTTCTTTCAGTGCAGGCCCGAATAGGGTCTTTTCTTTGAAAAGGGGGATGTTCAACAATTTAGATTTTGATGACACATTAGCAGACCAGGACTTAAGCCATAACGCCCTGCGTGCTAAAATGGGCAAAAACCTGAATTCTTTGCCGCTAATTTAGCCATTTGGAAAGTGGCATCTGTAATGAAGGAATTAGCCAACTTAAGGGCCTTAATTCTATCCATAATATCCTCTAATGGAGTCTCCACCTGGAGAGCCTCTTCTAGAGCCTCAAACCAGGAAAGCAGCTGCAGTAGTTACAGGAACAATGCATGCAATAGGTTGGAGAAGAAAACCTTGGATGAACAAAAATTTTTCTTTAGGAGACCCTCTAATTGTTTATCCATAGGATCTTTGAAAGCACTACTGTCTTCGATAGGTATAGTTGTATGCTTAGCAAGAGTAGAAATAGCTCCCTCCACCTTAGGAACAGTTTGCCACGAGTCCTGTATGGTGTCAGATATGGGGAAACATTTTCTTAAAAACAGGAGAGGGTGCGAACGGATACCTGGTCTATCCCACTCCTTAGTAACAATAGTCACAATCCTCTGTAGGGACTGGAAAAACATCAGTTGTAAAACAGGAACCTCTAAGTATCTGTCCATTTTACCACAATTTCTCTGGGACACTAGAGGTCACAGTCGTCTAGAGTAGCTAATACCTCCTTGAGCAATAAGTGAGGTGTTCAAGCTTAAATTTAAAGGGCCGTCATATCAGAATGTGTCTGAGGTAGCGTCTTTCCTGAATCAGAAATCTCTCCCTCAGATATCAAATCCTTTACCCCTACTTCAGAACATTGTGAAGGAATATCGGATAGCTGCTACTAAAGCGTCAGGACGGCTCAGCATTGTTCTTTCCTTGTAAACCAGGCAGTTTAGTGAGAAAACCTCTGTGAGGGTTTTTATTCATAACTGTGTCCATGTCTTGTAAAGTAAATGAATTAGACGCACTAGAGGTACTTGGCGTCACTTGTGCGGGCGGTTACTGGTTGTGACACTTGGGGAGAGCTAGATGCTAAACCCTCATTTCCCTTCTAAAGAGAATCATCTATTGCAATATTTTTAAGTGCTAAAATATTGCTCTTTATAATTTATAGAAATATCAGTGCAAGTGGGACACATTCTAAGAGGGGGTTCCACAATGGCTTCTAAACACATAGAACAAAGATTTTCCTTGGGTGTCAGACATGTTAAACAGGCTAGTAAGTAACAAAGCAAGCTTTGGAAAACACTTTAATCAAAGTATAATAACACTTTAAACAAAAACGGTACTGTGCCTTTAAGAGACAAAAAGCTGCACAAACTCTGCAAAACAGTGTAAAAAAGCAGTAAACACAACAAAATGTTTACATTAGCATCATAAAGCTCTTAGTAACTTTGCACCACTATGCAAATAAACAATTAAACCCCCTTAATGTAAAAACCGGGTTTGAAAAAAACTTCAAAACTGGTAAAATAACGTTTCAGCACCTTGCCACAGCTCTGCTGTGGCGCCTATCTGCCCTGTTAGGAACGATTTGTGGGGAAAAAAGCCTCTTTACAGCCCTCAAATACAGCAGGAACCTCTGGAGAAGTAGCTAGACTGCTTCTGAGGGGTAAAGAAACTAGGCCCCTCCCAACCTCACTCGATGTTATGGGGGCCTAAAAGAAACACCACAGAGTGTTTCTTAAACTAGCCATGTGGGTTAATAACCCTTAAACAAGCCACAATACACCTTAAAGTCCCTCAAAAAACGTTATATTTGGCAATTGAACCAAAACGTTTTTTCCTATCAGTGTCACCAGTAACTATGAGCCCTTTATGCAAGCTTGGATTCCTCTTTTACTGAATCCAGCTTACCTTTCCCTCATGGGGATATTACCCAGCCATTTCTAGAAATAACACAGTCTGTCTAGAAAAAAATAGACTGAACAACCTTAACCCCCTTAGTGACCAGACCCACTTTTCAATTATGTGACCATCTGGGACCAAGGCTATTTTTGCATTTCTGCGATGTTTGTGGTTTAACTGTAATTTTCTCTTACTCATTTACTGTACCCACACATATTATATACTGTTTTCTCGCCATTAAATTGGACTTTCTAAAGATATGATTATTTTCATCATATCTTATAATTTACTATAAAAAAAAAATATAAAATATGAGGAAAAAATGAAAAAAACGCACTTTTTCTAACTTGAGCCCCAAAATCTCTTACACATCTACAACACCATAAAAACAATGCTAAACAGTTTACAAATTTTGTCCTGAGTTTATAAATACCCAATGTTTACATGTTCTTTGCCTTTTTTTGTAAGTTATAGGGCAAAAAGTAGCAAGTAGCACTTTGCTATTTCAAAACCATGTTTTTTCAAAATTGGCGATAGTTACATTGTAACTCCAATATCTGTCAGGAATCCCTGAATACCCTTCAATATGTAATATATATTTTAAAAGAAGACAACCTAAGGTATTAAACTTAGGGTATTTTGACTTTTTTCATGCAACCATTTTACTCACAATCTATGCAAAGTGTTGGGGGGAAAAAAAAAACTAATAGATTTTTGTTGACAAAATAGCAATTTAAGAATACATTTACTGATAAAATTAAGGGTTTACTGCAAAATAACACGCCTAATATGTGTTCAACAACATCTCCTGAGGTATAGTGATACCCACCCATGTATAGGTGTGTCGGGTTCTCTGGGGGCTAAAAAGCCTTAATTTTAGGAAGCGGCAGGTCCAGTTTTTCAACTTGGAATTTTCACATCGTCATCAATGCCACCCACATGTCCTATTTGGGACATTTCTGAAGCTGGTCAATGGAATTTACCCCCTCAAACCATATATTTTTGAAAAGTAGACACCCTAGGGTATTTCAAATGCTTGTATTTAACACTTTCCATGCACTAATTCAACATGAGTCTTTGTCAAACTTTTGGGTAGTCATTATTTTGTGTTATTTTTCACACACATTTACTTTAGGCATGGATTCTCAGTTCCTGTTTATGTGTTACTGCCAAAAAACACCTCAATATGTGTTCAACAACATCTCCTGAGTACAGTGATACCACCCATGTATAGGTGTGTCGGGTTCTCTGGGGGCTAAAAGTCCTTAATTTAGGAAGCGCTTTCCAGTTTTTCAACTTGGAATTTTCACATCGTTCATCATGCACCCATGTCCTATTTGGGACATTTCTGAAGCTGGCCAATGAATTTATCCCCATCAAAACCATATATTTTTGAAAAGTAGACAACCCTAGGGTATTTCAAATGCTGGAATTTTAACACTTTCCATGCACTAAATTCAACACCAGTCTTTGTCAAACTTTTGGGTAGTCATTTTTTTTGTGTTATTTTCACACACATTGTACTTTAGGCATGGATTCTCAGTTTCCTGTATGTGTTACCTGCCAAAAAACACCTCAATATGCTGTTCAACAACATCTCCTGAGTACAGTGATACCAACCATGTATAGGTGTGTCGGGTTCTCTGGGGGCCAAAAGGCCTTAATTTTAGGAAGCGCATTCCCAGTTTTTCAACTTGAAATGTTCACATCGGTCATCATGCACCCATGTCCTATTTGGGACATTTCTGAAGCTGGCCAATGGAATTTACCCCCATCAAACCATATATTTTTGAAAAGTAGGACACCCTAGGGTATTTCAAATGCTGGTATTTTAAACACTTTCCATGAACTTATTTAACCACCAGTCTTTGTCAAACTTGTTTGGGTAGTCATTTTTTTTGTGTTATTTTCCACACACATTGTACTTTAGGCATGGATTCTCAGTTCCTGTTAGGTGTTACTGCAAAAAACACCTCAATATGGTGTTCAACAACATCTCCTGAGTACAGTGATACCACCCTATGTATAGGTGTGTCGGGTTCTCTGGGGGCCAAAAAGGCCTTAATTTTAGGAGCGCATTCCAGTTTTTTCAACTTGAAATTTTCACATCGGTCAATCATGCACCCATGTCCTATTTTGGGACATTTCTGAAGCTGGCCAATGGGAATTTACCCCCATCAAAACCATATATTTTTGAAAAGTAGACACCCTAGGGTATTTCAAATGCTGGTATTTTAACACTTCCATGAACTTATTTAACCACCTAGTCTTTGTCAAACTTTTGGGTAGTCATTTTTTTGTGTTATTTTTCACACACATTGTAACTTTAGGCATGGATTCTCAGTTCCTGTTATGTGTTACTGCCAAAAAACACCTCAATATGTGTTCAAACAACATCTCCTGAGTACAGTGATACCACCCATGTATAGGTGTGTGGGTTCTCTGGGGGCTAGAAGGCCTTATTTTTAGGAAGCGCATTCCAGTTTTTCAACTTGGAATTTTCACATCGGTCATCATGCACCCATGTCCTATTTGGGACATTTCTGAAGCCGGCCAATGAAATTTACCCCCATAAAACCAAATATTTTTGAGAAGTAGACCCCCTAGGGTATTTGAAATGCTGGTATTTTTTCACACTTTCCATGAACTTATTTATACCACCAGTCTTGTTCAAACTTTTGGGTAGTCATTTGTTTTGTGTTATTTTTCACACACATTGTACTTTAGCATGGGATTCTCAGTTCCTGTTATGTGTTACTGCCAAAAAACACCTCAATATGTGTTCAACAACATCTCCTGAGTACAGTGATACCACCCATGTTATAGGTGTGTTGGGTTCTCTGGGGGCTAGAAGGCCTTATTTTTTAGGAAAGCGCATTCCAGTTTTTCAACTTGGAATTTTCACATAGGTCATCATGCACCCATGTCCCTATTTGGGACATTTCTAAAGCCGGTCAATTAAATTACCCCATAAAACCATATATTTTTGAGAAGTAGACCCCCTAGGGTATTTGAAATGCTGGTATTTTCACACTTTCCATGAACTTATTTAACCACCAGTCTTTGTCAAACTTTGGGTAGTCATTTTTTTGTGTATTTTTAACACACATTGTACTTTAGGCATGGTTTCTCAGTTCCTGTTATGTGTTACTGCAAAAAACACCTCAATATGTGTTTCAACACCATCTCCTGAGTACAGTGATACCACCCATGTATAGGTGTGTTGGGTTCTCTGGGGGCTAGAAGGCCTTATTTTTAGGAAGCGCATTCCAGTTTTTCAACTTTGAATTTTCACATCGGTCATCATGCACCCATGTCCTATTTGGGACATTTCTGAAGCCGGCCAATGAAATTTACCCCCATAAAACCATATATTTTTGAGAAGTAGACCCCCTAGGGTATTTGAAATGCTGGTATTTTCACACTTTCCATGAACTTATTTAACCACCAGTCTTTGTCAAACTTTTGGGTAGTCATTTGTTTGTGTTATTTTTCACACAACATTGTACTTTAGGCATGGATTCTCAGTTCCTGTTATGTGTTACTTGCCAAAAAACACCTCAATATGTGTTCAACAACATCTCCTGAGTACAGTGATACCACCCATGTATAGGTGTGTTGGGTTCTCTGGGGCTAGAAGGCCTTATTTTTAGGAAGCGCATGCCAGTTTTCAACTTGGAATTTTCACATCGGTCATCATGCACCCATGTCCTATTTGGGACATATTCTGAAGCCGCCAAGGAAATTTACCCCTATAAAACCATATATTTTTGAGAAGTAGACCCCCTAGGGTATTTGAAATGCTGGTATTTTCACACTTTCCATGAACTTATTTAACCACCAGTCTTTGTCAAACGTTTGGGTAGTCATTTTTTTGTGTTATTTTTCACACATTGTACTTTAGGCATGGATTCTCAGTTCCTGTTATGTGTTACACTCGCCAAAAAACCACCTCAAATAGTGTTCAACAACATCTCCTGAGTACAGTGATACCACCCATGTATAGGTGTGTTGGGTTCTCTGGGGGCTAGAAGGCCTTATTTTTAGGAAGCGCATTCCATTTTTTACACTTCCCATTTTCACATCCCATGCACCCAGTTCTATTTAAGACATTTACTGAAGGCCGGCCAATGTAATTTACCCCCCATAAAACCATATATTTTTTGAAAGTAGACATCCTAGGGTATTTCAAATACAGGTATTTTAACACTTTCCATACACTAATTCAACCACTAGTCTTTGTTCAAACTATTGGCATTCATTTTTTTGTGTTATTTTCACATACATTGTACTTTAGACATGGATTCACAGCTCCTGTTATGTTTTACTACCAAAGAAGACACCAATATGTGGTCACCAACATCTCCTGGAGTTCAGTGATACCACCTATGCATAGGTTTGGTGGCTTGTTTGGGCGGTGCAATGCACAAATGACTGACATGTGTTTGTGATTTCTTTTCACATTTAACATATTTCTTGCCTATCGTCTTTTTTGGGGGGTCTTTTAACATACCCCAATTTATTTGTTTTCCATAAATGTGATTATATTTAAAAAGTTGACACCCCAAGGTATTATACATGGAGGTGGTTTGATGACTTTGATGCAACCGTTTTTAGCCCAAAAAAATTGGAGAAAGTATATGGTGGTAATTTTTCAATTTTCATTGTTACAGACACATTGCTTTTTTACTATGATTTAGGAGAGACTGTTGTAAGTTATTGCAAAAGAATACTTCAGGTTGTTTTCTGCAAGGCACCCTGAGTACACCTATGCCCCCCATGCATAGGTTTGCCAGGATTTTAGGGAAGGTTATGTTACATGATTTAGTTATTAAAAATGAGAGTATTTCTTCTGATAGGCCTATCTTTAGTTTGGGCCTATCGCATACCCCACTTTTATTTATTGCATTCAAAGTGTATATTTTTTTAAATGTTGACACCCCAAGGTATTGTATATGGTGTGCTTTGAAAAATTGGAGAAAGTGTATAGTGGTAATTTTTCAATTTTCATTTTTACAGACAACATTGCTTTTTGACTATGATTAGGAGAGACTGTTGTAAGTTATTACAAAAACATACCTTCAGGTTGTTTTCTGCAAGGCACCCTGAGAACACCTATGTCCCCCCATGCATAGGGTTGACAGGGGTTTTGGTTAAAAAAAAACAGGCCCAATTTTAGAAAAAAAAATGAGTAGTGAAATGTAAAAATCTGGCACAGTAAAAGTAAAAAAAACAAAAAAACATCTAACTGTAAACATAACCAAAAAAAAAATATATATATATATAACAGCAAATGTATTTATTTTTTTAAAAATTAGCCATTGTATGGTACCCGCTTTGAAGCAGTCCCCAATGCAGAGTGCAGGCTGTCCCAGGGCAATCAGGACAGTGATATATGGTGTCCCCTTCTCTTCCCCCTCTTGGTACAGACTCTGCATTTTTTTTGTGGTTTCTGCTTGGCGGCAGTAGGGGGGATTTTAAAAATAAAATGGGTAGCCCCAACTCTGCTCTCTCCCATCACCGCCCGGGGGAGCAGGTGCATCATGGTACAAAATCCCCGTAATAATCTGGAGCTGAAACTGTAAAAAAGTATTTTTAACTCTGGGGTTTGCTTTTTTGAACAACAAAAAAGCGTTGTGGGTTGCAATCTGCATTAGGGTAAATTGCAACCTTTTTGTACCAGGCCCTTGTCTTCTGCATAATTAGGTAGGGCTGCAGCAGCTGATCAGCCAGATCAACCCCCACCCATAGCCGGTTATAAGACTTGATGCACACTGGCTTCCTTATGATCTCAGCTCTGCCACATACAGAAACCGGCCACCGTCCTCTCTGTGTGGATGGTGGTAAGAAGGTATACATCCTTCTTGTCTCTGTACTTAAGTGCCAACAGCTCCTCTTGGCCGCAGAGCTGAGGTCTCCCCCCTTCGTAGCCGGGTGCGTACAAGCTGTCCTGGGAAACCTGCGTGGTTCGTTTTAATTGACCGCAAGCTACTGTATCAAAGCAATACAGTAGCTTGAACAAAAGGACACATGTATAAAAATTGTCTAAGTACAAGTGATACCCTTTGTTCATTAGGGGTATATCAGTCCCAGACAATCTTGCCAGTGGTTCCCATATTTCTGGGCAACCTGGAGGGTCCAAGTTGGCTATCCTTTCCCTCATACACCCGGAAGGCCTGAGTATACCCATCTCGCTGTCACAGAGCTTATACACCTTTACCCCATATCTGGAGCGCTTGGAAGGAATAAACTGCTTGAATCCCAGCCTTCCCTATACTTCATTAGGGATTCATCAACGCATATATTCCTTCCAGGTGTATAAGCCTCTGCAAACCTGGCAGAAAAGTGGGTTATCAGGGGGCGGATTTTATACAGCCTGTCAAATTGGGGATGCTCCCTAGGGGGGCACAGGCTGTTGTCGCTGAAGTGCAGAAATGCAGAATCATTTCATACCTCTTCCTCGACATAATCTGGGAGAAAAATGGGGGTAAGTAGCAGATGGGGCTAGTACTCCAGTAGGAGCGAATGGAGGTTTTCTTTATGATGCCCATCAGCATGGTCAATGCCCAGAATTTTTTGAATTCTGGCACATTGATGGGGGGCCCATTGCTGCTTTGCCAAATATGTTCCAGGCTTTGCAGCACGGAACTGATGGGCATATAAATTAGTTTTGGGCGACAATGTACCCCAATACATCATCGCCCAGAAACACTTCCAGAAACTGCTGGGGGCTAAAACCTGCCACATCTATATTTATGCCAGCATTTGCTGTGAAGGGTGGGATATCTGGGCCTCTGGAGATGAAGGTGTTACCCACTCTTCAGCAGCAATGGCAGCAACACGCCTCCCTTCTGGCAGGGGGCTAGCAGGGGGGCTGGTAGGGGGGTCTAGCAGCCACAGATACATCACTATCCGTTGAGACTGCATCTAGTGATGTATCTGAGCATATGGCAGGGTCAAAATTGGGGTCTGAGTCAGACATAGAGGCATCTGACTCTGACGCAAGGATGGCATACGCCTCCTCAGCACTATATATTTTCTGTGACATTTTTGTATCTGTCACAGAAAAAATGTACTAATTTTTTTTAAATTAAATTAATTAACTAAATGAATTAACTAAATAAACTAGCAAAAAAGTACTGCTATGCTACTGCCAGTGATTTATAGCGATCACTGGCAAGCTAGGGGTTAATGGCTCTGAAAATTAAATTAAATTAACTAAATGGTTCTGAAAAGAGCCTCTGGATTTTTAAAAAATTACAACAACAAAATTAACCCCTAAAAAAATGCACAGACAGCAAAAAAGTACAACTATGCTACTGCCAGTGATTATAGCGATCACTGGCAAGCTAGGGTTTAATGGCTCTGAAAATTAATTTAAATTAACTAATGGTTCTGAAAAGAGCCTCTGGAATTTTAAAAAATTACAACAACAAAATTAACCCCTAAAAAAATTCACAGACAGCAAAAAAGTACAGCTATGCTACTGCCAGTGATTTATAGCGATCACTGCAAGCTAGGGGTTAATGGCTCTGAAAATTAAATTAAATTAACTAAATGGTTCTGAAAAGAGCCTCTGGATTTTTAAAAAATTACAACAACAAAAATTAACCCCTAAAAAAATGCACAGACAGCAAAAAAAAGTGCAGCTATGCTAATGCCAGTGATTTATAGTGATCACTGGCAAGCTAGGGGTTAATGGCTCTGAAAAGAGCTTTGGTTCTATATTTTTTTAACAAATAAAAGAATTAAATCTCTCTCTGCAAAAAAAACAGGTCTCTCTCTCTCTCTAACAAATCGCAAGTGAGGAGAGGGAGGGAGATCCACACTGATCAGTGTCAATATTTACAAATATTGACATGATCAGACAAATGGGGTATTTTATTATTATTTATTTTTTTGGGTGGGAGGCTCAGATTGGGTGACCCTAGCTTGCCCCTATGATGAGGCAGGCTAGGGACACCCCCAGAGGCCCCATGATACACTGGGCATCGCCATCTTGGATGCCTAGTGAAGGGGGAGGGGGGGCTATTTAGGGCTTTTTTTATTTTATACGGGTTTTTTTTTTAAATTTTTTACTTTTATTTTATAACTAACTAAGTGCCTCGACCCACCGAGGCACTTAGCACACAAGCAGAGCATCGGAAGCATGTCTGATTGCTTCCGATGCTCTGAAACACTGCAGGGCTCCACGTGGAGCGAAACCGGAAGTGATCACTCGTGGGGGAGTGATCAATCCGGTCCCGGCACTCGGGAACAGTATTGCAGGATGCCTAGACCTCAATGCAAGCCTGCAATACTGTTAGAGCAGCTGGAAGCAATTTTGATCGCTTCCAGTGCTCTGTTTAACCGACGACGTATGCCATACGTCATCGGTCGTTAAGTGCTTTTTTTTTTGAGGACGTATGGCATACGTCGTCGGTCGTTAAGGGGTTAATGCAGTTTAGCCTGCAAACTGTTCCCCCAACTGAAGTTTTCCTGTACTCTTCAGCCCTTGTGAGAACAGCAGTGGATCTTAGTTACAAAGTGCTAAGATCATCATCCTCCTTGCAGAAATCTTCATCCCTTTTCTGCCAGAGAGTAAATAGTACACACCGGTACCATTTAAAATAACAAACTTTTGCTTGAGAAAATAAAAACTAACATTTTTGTCACCACACTCACTTTGCCCTTCCTAGCAGTTAAGCAGGCAGAGAGAATGACTGGGGGGTGGAGCTAAGGGAGGAGCTATATAGACAGCTCTGCTGTGGGTGCTCTCTCTGCCACATTCTGTTGGGAAGGAGAATATCCCACAAGTATGGATGAATCCGTGGACTCGATACATCTTACAAGAGAAATAAAAATGCGTAATGTAATTTAACAACTGAATTCAAAAGTTTAAACATGTATTAAATAATTGATTTATTTTCTAGCTAATATTCCATGAAAGTGTTATATCCTCTGGAAACAATATCAATTTGGCTAATTAATGTATGTATATATATATATATATACATGTATATATATACATACATAAAATGGACTGCAGTCTCAAACTGGACAATGTACACATCCTAAGACCATGCAAAATGCACAGAACTATGTACTCAATAATACTCACAGCAGCTGCACAGTTTTCAGAGAATCAAGTAGTTAACCCCAGACAAGGCTGAGTGCAAAGCCTATAGGGAAAATTACAAAACAATTAGTCAACACAACCCACAGAGAAAGTCTGTCACTCTCTTGCAAGCACCAACTAAGATTAAAAGCAAAAATGGAAGAGTTAGTTACCACAGCTGGCTAAATGGTTCAAGCCCAGGACCTCGTCAAGGTCTCTTCCCTCCTGAGAAGGGAGATTACATAAGTATTGTGCACCCTTGTGTGGTCCCCAGTTTGATTGAAAGTATGCATTGTTTGGCTGTAGATAGGGACCCAGTGGGGAAGAGACACTGATGTGGTCCTGAGCTTGAACCATTTGGCCATATGCGGTTACTATTACTAACTCTTCCATTTTTGCTTTTTAATCTTAGCTGTGTGCTTGCAAGAGAGTGCCAGACTTTCTCTGTGGGTTGTGTATATATATATATATATATATATATATATATATACATACAGGGCTTTTTCTGGAAAAAAAGGTGCCGGTACTCTGATGGCATGGCCATTTGGATGCTTTGTTGGCAACTAAATGCAGAATAAGGAGGCTGCTTGCGGCATTTGGTACTTTTTGGAGCTGGTTATTCTCTTGTGAGAGTGCAACACACTTTAGATGCTAACTAAGCATCCAAATACTCATTCCTACTTTTTGATGTATAATCACTGACAATCTTACACATGCAGACATACTAACACACACAGAAATGCTAAGCACACATACACTAAACACACAAATACACCCTAGGGCACATGGCACATACACACTAACACACACAGAAATGCTAAACACACAGACACTAAACACACAAATACACCCTAGGGCACACAGCACATACACACTAACACACACAGAAATGCTAAACACACAGGCACTAAACACACAAATACACCCTAGGGCACACGGCACATACACACTAATAGACACAGAAATGCTAAACACACAGACACTAAACACATACATACACGCTAGGACACACGGCACATACACACTAACACACACACAGAAATGCTAAACACACAGACACTAAACACACAAATACACCCTAGGGCACATGGCACATACACACTAACACACATATAAATGTTAAACACACAGACACTAAACACACAAATACACTCTGGGGCACACGGCACATACACACTAACACATACAGAAATGCTTAACACACAGACACTAAACACACACATACATACTAACACATACACACAGAGACACTGACAAAGACACAGTCAAACTTAAAACACACACATACACACACATACACACATATTCAGACATACCAATACACATAGAGACACTGACACACTAAAACACACAGACATTTACACAGACACGCTGACTAGGGTGACCACGTGTCCCGCATTGCCCTGGAATAGTCCCGCATTTTAAAGGTCTGTCCCGGGTCCCGGGTACCTTCATTCAGTGTCCTGGAATGAAATTAAGCAAACTGAAAGCCAGCACTGACAGCAGTGACGTCAGATGGATTGACTAGTAGGGAATAGGATTGAAGTCTCAGGACTATAGAGTGGCTTGTTGCTGGCTTCCAGACGCGCAGATCATGAGACTCAGAGTCTAGAAGACATCATCCCATGGGGCATTGGCAGGCTCAGGGCCAAACTCCAGAGAGGCGCCGCCAGTTATGAGGGAGGGAAGCGGGGATATGTATGTTATTTTTCGTATATCCTCGCCCCCCATTTGGTGCCTGCCTACAGTGCCTAGTGCCTACAGTACTAGTGTGTGTGTGTACTGTGCTGTGTACATGATGGTGGAGCGTCTGCCCTGGATAGTTGAGCTGGAGCCGAGACGAGGAGTCAGAGTGTGTCAGTCAGATAGGCGGAGAGGTGAGGGCGGCAATGGTAAAGGAGCAGGAAGATGGTCGCTAGTGAGAGGGGATAGTTAGTGACTGAGTCAGGTAGTAGTATGGTTTTGTTTGGTTATTGCTATGGTGACCGGAAGGCATATGCACTAGCTAGAATGTTCAAAAACTCTTATCAGATGTAAAAGCTTTTTTAATATCTAGCATAATTAATCTACATAGGCATTTATTTTTTTACTTGCTGGTTAGAATCTGTGTCTAGTGGAATCAACATCATTGTCTGCACATCTTTTATCAAAATTACCTTTTTTTTTGTGTGGGGGGGGGTGTTGCTGGGGGCGGGGCGTCAAGGGAGGGGCGTCCCTGAATGGCAGTTTGGATATGTGGTCACCCTAACGCTGACACACAGATACTCACACACAGAAAGGTCATTTTATTTAACAACCTACTATATGCAAGCATTCTAATCATAAGCTGCCCTTCCAAAAAGAAACCTCCATGCTAGTGGAGGATCTGGTAATATCTGACCTAGGGGTCAAGTACAACCCCCAGAGGCCCAGGTATAAAAGCTTTGCCCCTCTTAATATATACAGTATATATATATATGACAATTTATCTACAGAGACGTTCCAATAGTAAAGCACTCATAATTATAAAAAGGTGCAAATAGTTTTCTATTAAATAAAGTGTGAACTCATATCAATAACAATGGAAGCCTCAATCATGCTTTTACCTTGCAGTCAAATAACGCAAATAATAATATCTGCAAATAATGTAATTAATATGGGTGCTGTTGGCTCTATCCTACCAGATACAGACTAGAGACCATTCTAAACCTGATATAATAATAAAATGTAGTTTACAGCAACAAAACTCTCAGATGCAATAATCAGGAAGTGTATCTTAAATTTTACATGAACAATGCAATGAACAAACTGCAGCTTACAGTTGCTTATACATTAACCCCTTAAGGACCAGCGACGTACCCTGTATGTCGCTGGCCTTTTTTTGGGACTTGATTGTTTTATAGTGCGGTCTTGTCACCAGCATTGAGACTGCTCTATTCCACAAAGCCTGCTGGAGGGAGGGCATTAATAGCATGTTCTTGCTAGACTTGTGCTTTTATTTCCTGAAAAAACCCTTAACGACCAGTGGCATACAGGGTGCATTGTGGTCATTAAGGTGTTAAATGACTATACACAATATTCCTGTGTATGTAATATGTATATGCAGTGCATATACCTACACAGGGATATTGCTTATAGTAATTTACAGCATACACTACTGTAAGCTGCTGCATCGTATCTATATAAAGAAACCAGACATAGCTATTGCATGTTAAATAAAACATAATTCTGATTAAGCTTTAGCACATTGTGGTTTTAAGCAGTCAATTGAGGAAAATTGTCTACCAAAGAAAAGTGTGGGGCAAAACAGCACATAAGATAGGGGGGGTGTAGGGGTTTCTGCATCTGATGAGAGTTCTGATGTTACCCATACTGGCATAATAGGGGTGCAGGGCACCATGCATGAACAGAACACCATCTGCTCACAGGTCTGCTTTAGACCCATCCTAACATAACTTGGGTGGAGCTTGTCATGTTGATGTGTGCTCATACTAGATATGATATTAGTAGCACATACTGCATAAGGGGACAGCAAGAAATGCAATGTAAGAAGAACATGTGCCTAGAAGTCTATATATATATATATATATATATATATATACAGTCTCCCACAAAAGTGAGTACACCCCTCACATTTTTGTAAATATTTTATTATATCTTTTCATGTGACAGCACTGAAGAAATGACACTTTGCTACAATGTAAAGTAGTGAGTGTACAGCATGTATAACAGTGTAAATGTGCTGTCCCCTCAAAAGAACTCAACACACAGCCATTAATGTCTAAACTGTTGGCAACAAAAGTGAGTACACCCCCTAAGTGGAAATGTCCAAATTGGGCCCAAAGTGTCAATATTTTGTGTGGCCACCATTATTTTGCAGCACTGCTTTAGCCCTCTTGGGCATGGAGTTCACCAGAGCTTCACAGGTTGCCACTGGAGTCCTCTTCCACTCCTCCATGATGACATCACGGAGCTGGTGGATGTTAGAGACCTTGCGCTCCCCCACCTTCCGTTTGAGGATGCCGCACAGATGCTCAATAGGGTTTAGGTCTGGAGACATGTTTGGCCAGTCCATAGCCTTTACCCTCAGCTTCTTTAGCAAGGCAGTGGTCGTCTTGGAGGTGTGTTTGGGGTCGTTATCATGTTGGAATACTGCCCTGTGGCCCAGTCTCCGAAGGGACTTACACCATGCTTGAACACCGGTCCAGTAGTATAAAAAAAATGCCAAACTTACAATTGAGATAGTCCTTCCGCCTCCACAATCAGCCGTATATGTATCTTTAGCAAGGCAGTGGTCGTCTTGGAGGTGTGTTTGCTTTAATGTTAGGACTATGCATTCACTGTGGTAGTCCTTGTCAGGTTCCCTCCATGCTGGACCCCATCTGAGATGAACAAATTTACCTTGGTCTCATCTGACCAAAGAATGTACTCCCAATATTCATCAGTCTTATTTTCCTGTTCTTTTGCAATGTTTAATCTTTCATTTTTCAAAGAGCAACAATGTTTTTTTTCTTGGACGTCATCCATAGAGGTCAATGTTGCAATGTATTTTGCACTGTCTGAGCTATCACAGAAACTCCAATTTCCATTGATAACCGCTGAGCCAAATCTGAAGCACTTACCCATCTGTTTTTCAGGGCTAGATGGTGGTACTATGGCTTTTTCAATACTTCCTGATTACTGCTGCAACTGTGTTTCAACTAATTTTAGTTGGTCACCAATCTTCCTGTATTCTTTTCCATCTTTGTGAAAAGACTGGTAATGGCTGCGGTGCTGTTTTAACACTGAAATAACATTTTTTCAGTGTTAAAACACGAACGCACAATTTGTAATCTAGGTGTGTAGGAGATATCAGCCATTACTAGAGCTAGGAACTGAAATGGTCTCTCTTTTTGTAATTGAATTTCCAACCTTAGCTGAAACAGGAACACTTCAGAATAGTGAATACAGCAGGATGTAGGAGTAAAATACAGTATGAGCAGCCACACAAAGTATAATAAATTGCTGCTTTAGCACAGCCATTTAATAAAAAAATAATAATAATAAAAATATATATATATATATATATATATATATATATAGATTTATATATATATATATTTATATTTACAGTTCTTTGTATAGGATAAATGCCTTCTAGACCTGCCTGCACTGAACCATTAAAGCCAGTAGATGGAGATGATATTAATACTAATTATAATGGAGAGACAAAAGGTTAGAATTGCATACAAATGTCTTCTTTGCTGTCTTATAAATAGTTTTAAAGTATTCCCTAAAAATATTAACAATCTGTGGGCCACATTACATGTGGCATGCTAATGATAATACAGGTCACGATACACAATATAACTGGGGTAACATTAGCGTGTGACTTGATATTATAAGTCCATGGTAAATCGTATTTACCAGAAAAGAGAGAACATCGCTCTAGCGCGACCTATACTTTTAATGGATAAAGTAAACTTGCTAACTTACACTCATATTACAAGTTCAAAGTTATAGTTTGCGATCAAGCGAAAGCTAAAACTGCACTAGAATATTTATCTAAAGTACTCTGTAGAGGTTAAAAAACATATTTTAAAAGGGTTAAAAGGGATATGGTGTCTGGTAAAGTTTGACTGGAAAGGGCTCCAATGTGTGTGTTTGTATATATATATATATATATATATATATATATATATTTATATAATTATGTGTGTGTATGTATTCCTATATGTATGTATATCTATATATGTATATACATGTGTATTTATGTGTTTATATGTATGTGTGCACATAGATATATGCACATTTAAACACATAAATATGCATACTGTGTGTGTGTACATATATATATATATTTTATCTTAGTTGAGAGCTTGTGAGTGAGTGCTGGACTTTTTCTGTGTGTTTATATTAAAAAATTGTTTGTAATTTTCCCTGTTTGGGCCTTGCACCCAGGCCTGACTGGGGTTAACTGCTTGTGACTCTGGTGAGAGTGCAGCTTCCTGAGAGTGCTGGTTTGCACCCAGGGGTGTGTATGTTGCAGGGTCATATGATGTGTACCCGGTCCGGCCTGAGAGTGCTGACCCCACCCGTGTTTTGTATATGTTTGGGGAGATTACCTAAGCCTGTGCACCCTCCATTTTTTCACAGTTGCTTTTTTTTCACAGTTGTTTGATTGTGAGCCTGCATTGTGTGGCTGTTTAGGGACCCAGGTTTATTTGGAAGAAACCTTGACGAGGTACCTGGGCTTTTCCCATTTGGCCAGATGCGGTAACTAATTCTTCCATTGCTGCTTTTTATCTTAGTTGAGAGCTTGTGAGTGAGTGCTGGACTTTTTCTGTGTGTTTATATTAAAAAAAGTTTTTGTAATTTTCCCTGTTTGGGCCTTGCACCCAGGCCTGACTTGGGTTAACTGCCTGTGACTCTGGTGACAGTGCAGCTTCCTGAGAGTGCTGGTTTGCACCCAGGGCTGTGCATGTTGCAGGGTCATATGATGTGTACTCGGTCCGGCCTGAGAGTGCTGACCCCACCCGTGTTTTGTATATGTTTGGGGAGATTACCTAAGCCTGTGCACCCTCCATTTTTTCACAGTTGCTTTTTTTCACAGTTGTTTGATTGTGAGCCTGCATTGTGTGGCTGTTTAGGGACCCAGGTTTATTTGGAAGAAACCTTGACGAGGTACCTGGGCTTTTCCCATTTGGCCAGATGCGGTAACTAATTCTTCCATTGCTGCTTTTTATCTTAGTTGAGAGCTTGTGAGTGAGTGCTGAACTTTTTCTGTGTGTTTATATATATATATATATATATATATATAAATATATATATATATATATACATACAGGGAGTACAGAATTATTAGGCAAATGAGTATTTTGACCACATCATCCTCTTTATGCATGTTGTCTTACTCCAAGCTGTATAGGCTTGAAAGCCTACTACCAATTAAGCATATTAGGTGATGTGCATCTCTGTAATGAGAAGGGGTGTGGTCTAATGACATCAACACCCTATATCAGGTGTGCATAATTATTAGGCAACTTCCTTTCCTTTGGCAAAATGGGTCAAAAGAAGGACTTGACAGGCTCAGAAAAGTCAAAAATAGTGAGATATCTTGCAGAGGGATGCAGCACTCTTAAAATTGCAAAGCTTCTGAAGCGTGATTATCGAACAATCAAGCGTTTCATTCAAAATAGTCAACAGGGTCGCAAGAAGCATGTGGAAAAACCAAGGCGCAAAATAACTGCCCATGAACTGAGAAAAGTCAAGCGTGCAGCTGCCAAGATGCCACTTGCCACCAGTTTGGCCATATTTCAGAGCTGCAACATCACTGGAGTGCCCAAAAGCACAAGGTGTGCAATACTCAGAGACATAGCCAAGGTAAGAAAGGCTGAAAGACGACCACCACTGAACAAGACAAACAAGCTGAAACGTCAAGACTGGGCCAAGAAATATCTCAAGACTGATTTTTCTAAGGTTTTATGGACTGATGAAATGAGAGTGAGTCTTGATGGGCCAGATGGATGGGCCCGTGGCTGGATTGGGAAAGGGCAGAGAGCTCCAGTCCGACTCAGACGCCAGCAAGATGGAGGTGGAGTACTGGTTTGGGCTGCTATCATCAAAGATGAGCTTGTGGGGCCTTTTCGGGTTGAGGATGGAGTCAAGCTCAACTCCCAGTCCTACTGCCAGTTTCTGGAAGACACCTTCTTCAAGCAGTGGTACAGGAAGAAGTCTGCATCCTTCAAGAAAAACATGATTTTCATGCAGGACAATGCTCCATTACACGCGTCCAAGTACTCCACAGCGTGGCTGGCAAGAAAGGGTATAAAAGAAGAAAATCTAATGACATGGCCTCCTTGTTCACCTGATCTGAACCCCATTGAGAACCTTTGGTCCATCATCAAATGTGAGATTTACAAGGAGGGAAAACAGTACACCTCTCTGAACAGTGTCTGGGAGGCTGTGGTTGCTGCTGCACGCAATGTTGATGGTGAACAGATCAAAACACTGACAGAATCCATGGATGGCAGGCTTTTGAGTGTCCTTTCAAAGAAAGGTGGCTATATTGGTCACTGATTTGTTTTTGTTTTGTTTTTTAATTGTCAGAAATGTATATTTGTGAATGTTGAGATGTTATATTGGTTTCACTGGTAAAAATAAATAATTGAAATGGGTATATATTTGTTTTTTGTTAAGTTGCCTAATAATTATGCACAGTAATAGTCACCTGCACACACAGATATCCCCCTAAAATAGCTAAAACTAAAAACAAACTAAAAACTACTTCCAAAAATATTCAGCTTTGATATTAATGAGTTTTTTGGGTTCATTGAGAACATGGTTGTTGTTCAATAATAAAATTAATCCTCAAAAATACAACTTGCCTAATAATTCTGCACTCCCTGTACATATGTATTATACACACTGTGTGCACAATTATTAGGCAAGTTGTATTTTTTAAGATTCATTTCTGCTAATCCAAAATTTTAATAAACATCAAACCTGAATGTTTAAGAAAGTAAAAGTGAGGTTTTGGCTTTCTTAGGAGAATATCTATGTGTGTACAATTATTGTTGTGCACAATAATTATGCAACTTAATGAAAAACGAAAATGTTCCCATCTCACTTGTTAATTGTCATCTGTTAAAGTGAGAATAATAAACAAACAACTCAAATTTACAAGTAAACATTTCTGGCATTTCCACACAAAAAAAATCAGTGACCAATACAGCCACCCTTTTTTTCAATAACAGTCATAAGCCTTTCATCCATGCAGTTTGTCCGTTTCTTGAACTGTTTAAGATCAACTTTTTGTGCAGCAGCAACCACAGCCTCCCAGACACTATTCAGAGAGGTGTACTGTTTTCCTTTACCGTAAATCTCCCGATTAAGAAGGGTCCAATAGTCCTCAATAGGGTTTAGAACAGATGAGGAAGGGGTCCATGTCATTATTATTTCATCTTTAAGGCATTTACTGTCTAGCCATGCAGTGGAGTACTTCAATGCATGTAATGGAGCATTGTCCTGCATAAATATATCATGGTCTTCTTGAAAGATGCAAGCTTTTTCATGTACCACTACTTGAAGAAAGTGTCTTCTAAAAACTGGCAGTAGGATTGGGAGTTGATTTTGAGTCCATCTTCAACCTGAACAGGTCCAACTAGCTCATCTTTAATAATACCTGCCCATAACAGTACTCCACCTCCACCTTGCTGGCCTCTGAGTCGAAGTGGAGCTCCCTGCACGTTACTGATCCAGGCACGGGCCCATCCATCTGGTCCATCAAGAGTCACTCTCATCTCATCAGTCCATAAAACCTTTGAAAAATCTGTCTTCAGATATTTCTTGACATTTCAACTTAAACAAAAATGCAGATTGCACACCTCTAATATGTATACGCACACCTTTGAGACCTTCCTAATCAAATACATTGAAACATGCAATATCATTTTTATTCATTTTGAATGTTTTACTATGTTTTCAATAGAAATACTTGAACTTCCTATGTTCTTCACTTAGACAAATTATTATTATTTTTTTTAAAGAGATATTGCTATACGTATCTGAATATAACTTATCTATCTATCTATCTATCTATCTATCTATCTATCTATCATCTATCTATATATAAATATATCTGTATTAGACATGTGCAACCACAAAAAGTTTTTTTTTCTTCATTGAATGTATGTAAATGTTCTTAAGCTAGAGGTAAAAAAAGTTCCCCTCTAGCATTATACTTACATTTAGCATGCTGGAGAGCCATGCTAACCCAGTCCTCTTCTTCGCAGACCTTCATCTTTAGAGCAGGCCCTGGGAACCACTACGCTAAGTCACCTTTTAGAGCTGCCGGGGCTCTGTGAAAAAGAATACTGGGTTAGCATGGCTTTCTACCATGCTAAAGGAAAGTATTTAACTATTTAAAGAAATGGAATACTGGTGAATTTTGTCAGTATTTATTTATTTTCAGGGTGCATTTGTTCAGATATTTGTTTTGTGAAAACAAAACAAATATCTCTGTTTCATCACAAATTTTAATTTGTGAAAAAAGTGAATGCACATGCCTAATCTGCACATATTCATAGATATATAGGACAAAATATATATTTTACAAAAAAATTATATACATATATATATATATATATATATATATATATATATATATATATATATATATATAAAGCAAAGTCAGTAAAATAGGCACTCCATAATCCAATAGTCCAAAAGGTTTCAAGATGGAACTATTACTAATAAAAGTATTATTATGGAGGATGAGAATATCAATTTCATCACCACCTTTGACACAATGCACCATCAAGTTAATTCTGCCATTAAGAAACATTGGGACCTAATAAAAACAGACAAGACTTTACCATTTCAACGTATACAGCACCCAAGGATTGTGTATTGTCGCGCCAAGAACTTGCGCAACTTACTTGTTAAGACTGACCCTGTGAATAGGTATGAAGGACACACCTGGCTTAAATCCAACAAGAAAGGTTGCTTAAGATGTGGGGACTGTATCACGTGCAACAGCATGTTGAAAGACGATACATTTCAGCACCCATATACTAATAAACTATACAAGATTAATTACAGACTGTCCTGTAAAAGTACCCATGTAATTTATATTCTGATTTGTCCATGCTCCCTTGTGTATGTGGGTAAGACGGTCACTACATTGCGGGAACGAATGGCTAATCACCGCTGTGCGATTAGGGAAGCCCTTGTGAAAGGGGACTCTGATCAGCCAGTTGCACGCCACTTTGCCCGTTGTAAAAATAGTGTTTCTAGTTTAAGAACTATGTTAATTGACCAGGTACCACCACTAACAAGGGGAGGCAATAGAGGCAATCGGTTATTAAGACTGGACACCAGATGGATTTATATTCTTGATAACATAGCACCTAAAGGGTTAAATACAATACTAGATTTTGGGCCATTTTATTCAGTGGATTGAGATGTACATGGCTGTTGCTTAATACATCCAAATTAGCCCATAAGTGTTCCATATATCCTAAATACCATCAATGTCTACTGCTGATATGAGACCGACCACATATCTAACTGATTAAGTCCTCTGATATTTGGGTTTTCTCCATACTCCTTGATATAAGAATGTCTAATAAACATTTATTGATATTTAATGACATCTGCTAATGTTGCTTAACAGTGATGTTGCCATTTTATATCTAAAATGTCTTATCTATGTTCAAATCTATACACAGTTATTATTGAATAATATTTTGATATGATACTATTTTGTATATACACTGTTTAACATAGAGCAATATCTGTCCAAGTAACGCTATTATGTAATGTATTATGATACTCTAAATAATATTTTTTAGGTTGTTTTTATTTGTTTTTAATAAGTCTCCGTGCAATGTATTCCCTTATTTGGCGTTTTTCATTATTCGGCATATTATCACTGATTATAGTAAAAAATGTGCCTTTTTTTGAGTAATGATTATCCCGTATGTTTTGACAGAAGACCGGCATTTTTCCTATTGGTCAGGCATTTGACAGGTCTTCCTTATGTCCCTTTTAGAGTATGCGTCAGGGCGTGATACATGCTGATGATGTCATCACCTCTCGATACTGCACGCGGGCCGGGATTGCGGCTCAGCGTTTTGGCGTTTTGGAGACCACTTGTGGATATTTAAGGTGATGGGTTATTGGGATTGGTATATCGCTTTGTATTTACTGCATTGCTGTATCTGGCATTTAACAAAGGGAACGTAATGTTCCCGAAACTTTATGCTTTTTAATGGATTAAATTAAATGTTATATTTTAATACTATCACCAGTGAGTGCCTTTTTCATCATTTTGTATTTATATATATATATATATATATATATATATATATATATATATATATATACACACACAATGTATATATAGTTACATATAGAAATATTTATTTAAAAAATGTGAAGTATTCCTAACTCATCGTTGACGTTAGCACAGTTGATCTAGAGCAATATTGGGTTAGCATGCAAGTAATAACTGATATGTTTTTTTTAAAGTGCACCCAATAGAAGTCTATGGAAAGAATGCATTAGCGTAGTCCTGATATGCAATGTCCTGAAGATAGTGTACCTCAGTATTTCGCTCTTGCCCTACCTTTTTACCTACAACTTTTAATATGCACATTAATATAATTACGCTAAAATAATTAGAGTACCACTTATAATTTGGCCCTATATAGTAATGAAAAAGAGTGACATATTTATATTTATCTTTTGGGAGCATTTTAAATGATAGGCGACCATATGGATGGCCCTCCCCTACAGAAACACTGTCCAGAAAACTCACTTTCCAATTAATTGAAATATTAGAATTTCTAGTTTGCAGTATTTGTTACAAATAATCTCAATCAGTGGGGAGCAGAGCTGACAGTCAAGTGAATGACTGCTTATTCTTGAGCTCTTATCCAAGCCCTCCTCACACCTCACAAATGCGGTGACTTCCACTCATTATGCCACTCGGCACATGGTGGTGTGGCTTGGAATAAACAGAGCACCAGACCTCCTGATATGACCATATAGAGGCATAACAGGCAGTACAGGAGCCTGCCTGAGGGAGAGATGCAGCGGTGAGGTAGGAAGTCTAAATACAGAGGATGATTAGGCCCTTCTCCTTCATTGCACCCTGGATTAGTTAGAAGGAACTCCTGATAGGACTCTTATTTTTGTTTTTGCTTGTCATCATACTAATGTGAGACCACAACAACATCTACAATTTATTACTTTCACTCACACTAACTTGTTACTTTCAACTTGT
Organism: Bombina bombina; assembly: GCF_027579735.1. Lineage (NCBI taxonomy): Eukaryota > Metazoa > Chordata > Amphibia > Anura > Bombinatoridae > Bombina > Bombina bombina. Next base: position 89,364,263 of record NC_069504.1, read on the forward strand.
AATCCAGGTGTACTGCTAATTCAGGTGAATTAAAATTTTAACTTGAGTGCCATTATAGTGCAAAGAAAACAAGATTAGCAAGCCACTTTTAATCGGGGCAAATTTGTTTTTAAATAATGATTGATTTTTCTACTATGAATACAAATTAAACTGATGTTTTGCTACAGTTTATAATACAATTGTTTTAATCTAAACAAACAAAAACTATATTTTCTAGTTAGTATTTTGTTCTCAAAAAGAAATATTCAAAACACTGTAGATGTCAATCAACAGAAACAATGGGCGCGATCCGATATCGATCGCAGTTTGCGGCGCAAGCGAGGGAACCGGCGTCGCCCGCAGTTTCAGCTCGCAACTCGAGCCATCCCATATAGGTCGCCGTCAGATGCTAACGTGCCGTAAGTCTGACAAACCAGCGATGTCCAGAAATCTGCGTAAGTACAAATTTCTGGCGTCGCCAGTGACTTGCGCCACGTTAGAATCTGCCGGCGCCTATAAAACCTGACTAAAGTCTAAAACACCCGCACTGTCTAACACGCCTCCCTAACATAGCCCGCACTGTCTAACACACCTCCCTGATTAACCCCTAATGTAAGCCCCTTACACCGCCGCCATCTCTATTAAAATGATTAACCCCTAATTTAATCTACCTACCCCGCCGCCAGCTATATTATCTATATTAACCCTAAGTAACATAGCCCGCACTGTCTAACACACCTCCCTAACATATCTGATTGGCTGATTGAATCAGCCAATCAGATTCAAGTTCAATCCGATTGGCTGATCCAATCAGCCAATCAGATTGAGCTCGCATTCTATTGGCTGTTCCGATCAGCCAATAGAATGCGAGCTCAATCTGATTGGCTGATTGGATCAGCCAATCGGATTGAACTTGAATCTGATTGGCTGATTCAATCAGCCAATCAGATTTTTTTAACTTAATTCCGATTGGCTGATAGAATCCTATCAGCCAATCGGAATTCGGCGGACGCCATCTTGGATGACGTCATTTAAAGGTACATCATTCCAAGTTCAGCAGTCGGCCGGGATGGATGCTCCGCGGCGGCGGAGCGAAGAAAGAAGATTGAAGATGCCGCCGGAAGAATGAAGACTTTGCTGCCGCTTGGAGGAAGACGTCGCCGGAGGAAGAATTCTTCTTTGCCGCTTGGAGGAAGACATCGCCGGAGGAAGAATTCTTCTTTGCCGCTTGGAGGAAGACATCGCCCGGATCGGATCAGGAGTTCGGCCCGGTGTGGTGAAGACAAGGTAGGGAGATCTTCAGGGGGGTAGTGTTAGGCTTTTTTAAGGGGGGTTTGGGTGGGTTTAGAATAGGGGTATGTGGGTGGTGGGTTGTAATGGGGGGGGGTATTGTATTTGTTGTATGCAAAAGAGCTGAATTCTTTGGGGCATGCCCCACAAAAGGCCCTTTTAAGGGCTGGTAAGGTAAAGAGCTTTGACATTTGTTGAATTTAGAATAGGGCAGGGAATTTTTTTTATTTTGGGGGTTTATTATTTTATTAGGGGGCTTAGAATAGGTGTAATTAGCTTAAATATCTTGTAATCTTTTTTTTATTTTTTGTAATTTAGTGTTTGTTTTTTTTTGTAATTTAGTTTAGTTAATTTAATTGTATTTTTAGATAGATGTTTGTAGTTTATTAAATTTATTGATAGTGTAGGTGTATTTGTAACTTAGGTTAGGATTTATTTTACAGGTAATTGGGTAATTATTTTAACTAGGTAGATATTAAATAGTTAATAACTATTTAATATCTATTATACCTAGTTAAAATAATTAACAATTTACCTGTAAAATAAATATTAACCCTAACATAGCTACAATGTAATTATTAATTATATTGTAGCTATCTTAGGGTTTATTTTATAGGTAAGTATTTAGATTTAAATAGGAACATTTTAGTTTATAAATGAATTAGATTAATTTAATATAAATTTAGTTAGGGTTAGATAGAGTTAATATAGTTAATATAAATACTATAGTAACTATATTAACTATATTAACCCTAATATAATTAGGGTTAATATAGTTAATATATATAATGTAATACCTATATTAACTATAATATACTTAGGGTTAATATAGATAATATAGCTGGCGGCGGGGTAGGTAGATTAAATTAGGGGTTAATCATTTTAATAGAGATGGCGGCGGTGTAAGGGGCTTACATTAGGGGTTAATCATTTTAATATAGATGGCGGCGGTGTTAGGGGCTCACTTTAGGGGGTTATAGATATAATATAGCTGGCGGCGGGGTACGGGAGCGGCGGTTTAGGGGTTAATAACTTTATTAGGTTGCGGCGGGGTACGGGAGCGGCGGTTTAGGGGTTAATAGCATTTTTATTGTTAGGATAGTGAGGGGGGATAGCGGATAGAGGGTTAGACAGTGCGGGCTATGTTAGGGAGGCGTGTTAGACAGTGCGGGCTATGTTAGGGAGGTGTGTTAGACAGTGCGGGCTATGTTACTTAGGGTTAAAATAGATAATATAGCTGGCGGCGGGGTAGGTAGATTAAATTAGGGGTTAATCATTTTAATAGAGATGGCGGCGGTGTAAGGGGCTTACATTAGGGGTTAATCATTTTTATATAGGTGGCGGCGGTGTAAGGGGTCAGATTAGGGGATAGATAAGGTAGATGGCGGCGGTTTTAGAGGCTCACAGTAGGGGGTTAGTTTATGTAGATGGCGGCGGGGTCCGGGAGCGGCGGTTTAGGGGGTAATAACTTTATTAGGGATTTCGGGGGGGATCGCGGTTGACAGGTAGATAGACATTGCGCATGCGTTAGGTGTTAGGTTTATTTTCTAGTTAGTTTAGGGAGTTACGGGGCTCCAATAGTCAGCGTAAGGCTTCTTACGGCTGCTTTTTGTGGCGAGGTGAAAATGGAGTAAGTTTTCTCCATTTTCGCCACGTAAGTCCTTACGCTGCATATTGGATACCAAACTGCGCGGGTTTGGTATACCTGCCTATGGCCCAAAAAACTGCGGGCGACGGCAGAAATATACGCGCGTAACTTCTAGGTTACGCCGTATATGTGATACCAAATCCGCGCAAATATTGGTGTCGCCGGCTTTTGCGGGCGACGCTTTATATCGGATCGACCCCCAGATTCCTTCTTGTGAAAGTGCAGCACACTAAGATCTGTGCAGTTCTTATATACAATAACACGCAAGCCACTAAAGATACAAAATATACAAAAGTAATAAGTTCTAGAAACAATGCAATCTCATATAAATGTATCAAGACTCAAAGTGAGAAATATGGTCTACAAAATATTTCAATTTTAAGAGTTTAATTCTGTAGAGAGGTTTTAAATTTCATTTTACTTGCTTCAATTAGTCAAATCTCTTTGGGACTGTGAGCATCAGCTGCAAAATCTTACAAAACTAGAACACAAACTATAACTATTACACAGATTACAGTGATGGGAAATTTGGCATAGAAAGTTCTGTTTTATTTTATGTTAATTACCTTTGGGCAGGTTCACTTTAGCCTGTGCACGTCACACACTATAACACTGGACATTTTTTTGATGCTTTTGTTACTTATAGGTATCTAGAATTTAAAATTATTTAAAGGAAGCATGAAGAATGAAATAAAAACAAATATTTGTTAGGGAACTGGGCACATAATTGATATAAAAAATATCTGGAGTTTTTTGGTCAATTTTCCTGATTGATGTCCAAGCAAACATGAATATTTTATAATATAATTATGTGCCTATATTTTAGCACTATGGTTGACGGATTATACATCACTGACAGCATTTATAACAAACATTCATCTGGTACCTATACCTTTTCAATATATATGATTAACAAACTTTTTTTTTCTTTATACAAAATAAACTAATTCAATTAATCAGTTCATATAGCTCCTAAACATGGCAGTCATTAGAGATGTGCATATGTTTTGTTACAAATGCAAACTTGTAGCAAAAATTGGATATTTGCTTAGTTTTAACTAAACGAATATCCGAATGAATGCAGCAACAAAGTTTAAAGAAGATGAAAAAATACTGACAAATTTGTCAATATCCAATAATTTTCTTTAAATTACTTTCAAAGAGTTAATACTTACCTTTTGCATGCTGGAGACCTGCGCTAACCCAGTTCTCTTCTTCACAGAGCCCGGCCGCGCAAACAGGAAGTTTAGCACAGCATTTCTCAGGTCCTTCACTAAAGGAGAAAGCGCTATCTAAATGTTTTCTAACCGGTGAATTAGTGTTAATATTTTGGTTTTAAAACTAGATTTTTGTGTAGACTGAAATGTAATTGTGATCTAGGCAACATTAAAATAAAAAAAAAATATTACATTTTTGATAAACCCATTTTGCTATATTGTATTTTCTAGTTTTAAACTAAAGTAATGTTGTATAAAGATACTAGATACATTTTATGAAACTTAAACTTTGTAAGGTTATTTAACTATTTCAATATAATTTCAATACAAGTTTAATGCATTAAAATGAAATAAAATAGGTTTAGATCTTTGCATATCCTAAAAGGGCTAATTAATTAAAAATAAATTGCATTAAAAAAAATATGAAAAAAATTGCTGGCAAGTATTTTAAAATAATTTTCAAAAATAAGCAAAATGAATTACATAGCTAAGCTGCCTGGAGTTCACATCTTCTAGGCAAGCTCCAGCAGATAATCCCTATGCACTTTTGCATTCTACCAAAACAACAATAGATATAGATACCATAGAAGGAAATATGTGGGGGAAGTTAGAGCTTTACAATTCAGAAACTAAAAAGAAAAGGTTAATGGCGAGGCACTGCAGTATACATTTACAGGTAAAGTAATTAAAGTACATATTATTATATTTTGTCTCTATCCCAACTTGTTTTATGTCCCTTTAAAGCCATATTAGGGGTTAGATATGACAAATGTAAAGCTCTTAAATATTGCATAGTGATCAGAAAGGTTATGTTTTTGCTTGATTTTTCAATTTATAGTGTATTTTTTCTTATCTATTGTGTAATCTGAACAACCTACCTCAAAAAATGTGTCACACTGTCTCATAGTGTGACTTGGTAGCTCTGCATAACAAAAACATATCTAATTTATTGAAACATGTTATCTTTTGCATTAGAATATTCTTTAAACAAAGACCTAATACCTAAAATGTATGTGAATGTGTCCATTCTAAACGGAACCCTTTCTACCCTGCAGTCCCCTAGTATAGAAAACCTAATCTTGATAAATTGGTAAATTTATTCATCTGACCTCATGGTTAGATGAATTCCAAGACTTTGAACCAGTCCACTTACAATTTACACCAGCAACGCAGAATTGGCTGGTGAAATTGAAATTTAAGCTCTCTTGAGAAACCCTATCCGCTGATCATGCAAAACTAATCGCTCAAGAGCAGGGGTTGTCAATCACCCCAGTCTCATCAGTCCAGAATTATTTTAATCCTTCTCTTCTTGGTGGCAGAAAGCTTATGAAGCAACGGTCTTATGAATGCAGCTTGGTAAATGAGACCCATAAGAAACTTTAGGCCCAATGTATTAATGGCCGTATGGACAAGGTTCTCAACTTGAAAACCTGCAATGAAATGGCAGCGGACCCTGTGCGTCTGCTTCCTGTATGTGCCATTACACACTCAAGCAAGTGTGTATTGCTGCCCCTTCTCTCACATGACCAATCGCGTAAGAAAAGGGACAGTCAATCACCATGTGCAAGTGTGTTTGGGGTTATTTCTCTCCACCAACTCAGAGGTGGTGAAAAGTGTAAGCAGCAGTGGTTTGATGATCACTACTTCTTACATTGTGGGCAGCAGGCCTGAATGTGCGAGCCTGCACTGCAAGGGCTTAAAAGCAGTTTACATTGCTTTAAGGGACAGTGTTCTCCAGAATTTTTGTTGTTTAAAAAGATAGATAATCCCTTCACTAACCATTACCCAGTATTGCATAACTGACATAGTTATATTAAAATACTACCTCTGTGATTACCTTGTATCTAAGTCTCTGCAGACTACCCCCTTATCTCAGTTCTTCTGACAGACTTGGATTTTAGCCAACCAGTGCTGACTCATAAATAACTACATGGAAGTGATCACAATGCTATCAATATGACACACACAAACTAGCACTGTCTAGCTGTAAAAAACCTACCTAGTTTTAGCTTTCAAAAATGAATACCAAGATAAAGCAAATTTGATGATAAAAGTCAATTGGAAAGTTGTTTAAAATTGTGTGCCCTGAATCATAAGAGTTGAATTTTGACTAGACTGTTTAAAGGATGTCTGCAGTATGGAAATTGCTGTAAGGGTTACTTGAAGTGTTGCATTGAGCCCTTCATATTAATTTACCCAGGCAGTAGTCACACAGATACATTTTATTCCAAGAATATTTAGCAGTTACATGTAAAGTTTTAGAAAGCTGCATTCTCAAGATGACAACAATCAAAATGGATATAAATTATTTTTTATGAAAAATACAAATAATCACAGGCTGATGTATTTTTCTTTCATAATATGCAATTCTACTGTATTTAATGGTCTTTTAACTACTTTGAAGAGGCTTATTTACAGAATTTTTAAAGGAACTTTAAAGGGACACTAAACCCCAAAATTTTCTTTCATGATTTAGATAGAGAATACAATTTTAAATAACATTCCAATTTACTTCTATTATCTAATTTGCTTCATTCTTTAGATATCCTTTGTTGGAGAAATAGCAATGCACATGGGTGAGCCAATCACACGAGGCATTTATGTGCATCTACCAATCAGCAGCTACTGAGCATATCTAGATATGCTTTTCAGCAAAAGACTATCAAGAGAATGAAGCAAATTAGATAATATAAGTAAATTAGAAAGTTTTTGAAAATTGCATGCACTTTCTAAATCATGAAAGAAAAAAAATGGGTTTCATATCCATTTAAAGTATTTTTGTATATATAATATCAATTTGCAACAAAGCAGTGCATTGCAGAAGATATGCATAGAAAATATGCTTTACATGCAACTGTCAATTTCTAAGCAAATTGTGTATTGTTTTGTAGTCTTCGGAAGCACCCTTTGAAAAGCTTCAGTTAAATCAGATATAAATTTAATTTAATTAATGTAGAATTGGGTAGCTTCCAGGCTCTAAACTCTGCAAGATACGTTCTAGCTTCTCTGGGTGCAGTGGAATAAAAACAAATAAAAACAAAACAACCCCCCCCCCCCCACACACACAAACACACACAATTTTGCTAAAGTAATGTCAATTGTTCAAAATATATAATGGAAGCACATTACAATGTTGTTTTTATTTTCACTATTCATCATCAAACAATTTACAGGGAATTGCATTTATGTTTAATGTCCCTTTAAATACCACATTGCCAAGATTAAGATAAAAATAATCAGCACTTTCAATTCAAGGCTCCTGGCATATGTCCCAGAGACTAACGAAAGACAACTTTCATATAAGCATTATGTTATTTCAATTTCAGATGACAGAATGGCAGAAAATTATATGCAAAGTCATATGGAGTGTCAAAAAGTAAAATGCAGTTTTTTCCCCTACCACTAGATGTCTCTGTATTATACATGTTTGTTAGAATAAAGGATGTATTATGTTGTGTTTGCTTTTTCAAGTTTATAAGCATGCTGAGATGCACTACAGTAGCAAGAAGAATTTGCCTCATGTTTGCCAATGCATACACCGCCGACATTCCTTCATTCCCACATTTGACACGTTCTCAAGTCATTTTACTTTTAGGTATGTTTTTATAAAGCTTTCAAACAGGCAGTGAGTATCTATGATGCACTGTCCTTGAAAGATATACTAATATAGGAAGAAAATATCACAGTTCATTTTCTTTAACAAAATGACCATTTTAACTTGAGAAGATTATATATATATATACAGTATATATATATATATATATATATATATATATGTGTGTGTGTGTGTATATTTATATATATATATATGTGTGTGTGTGTGTTTGTATGCATGTATATATATATATATATGTGTGTGTTTGTATGCATGTATATATATATATATATGTGTGT
>NC_069504.1:90852290-90864790 GCF_027579735.1 Bombina bombina
CATAAATGTGGCTGATAGTGAAAAAAAAATTGATTTCACAGCAAGTCCTTAACTGTACTAACCATTAAACCAAGGGCTTGATTGATTGTTGCTATGAGTTAGAAGATTTCTTATTTCTTAGACTGTATTACAACAAAAAAGCATTCTGAGGTTGTGAAATTAACAGATCTGCACAGACATAGAGAAAATTACTGAAGATAGAATTCTTATGCTATACAGTCAAAATATAATATTGATTGACTAAAAGTGAAACATTTTGGAACAGAATATATTTTTATGAACATTTTTCATGGAACAAGTAGACCTAAGTACTTTTAATTCTATATTGTCTATATTTGCAATTTTCTTTAGTTTCTTAAGGAATGATAATAAGTCTGCTTCTTCTACTGTGTGATTCTAAGTGAATAGGTTTAATTTTAAAAAAAGTCAGCAGTTTTCACTTCTAAATCTCTGAAAGCATTTTTGACAAATATCTCTCCAAATTTTGCTCAATAAAATGTATGTACTAGATAAATTGTATTACTATATTGTGTAACATGCTATTTCATGTTGTGTTTCTAGATTACTAGAGGGAAATGTTTGATATATAACAACACCAAGAACAAAATATGATTTATAGCATTTGTGGAACAATATTCTATATTAATAAGAATAGTTTTGGTTATATTAGGGTTATATTTAACTTAAAGGGACAGTCTAGTATAAATTAAACTTTCATTATTCTGATAGGACTTTTAATTTTAATCGACTTTCCAGTTTACTTTTATCATCAAATTTGCTTTTTTCTCTTGGTATTCTTAGTTTAAACTAAACATAGGTAGGCGCATATGCTAATTTCTAAGCCTTTGAGGGCTGCCTCTTATCACATGCTTTTTAAATCTATTTTCAACACAAAGAGACAGAAAGTACATGTGGGACATATAGATAACACTGTGTTCAGGCACAGAAAGTTATTTAAGATCTAGCACAAAACAATGCTAAATGCAAGACAATAGATAATAAACAGTGGCGTCACTAGGGTTGGTGTCACCCGGTGCGGTAAGTTATGGTGTCACCCCCCCCCCCCAGAAAGCAGACACACACAAAAACACAGGCAAACACGCATACAAACACTCAGACACACTTAAAACATACTCAGATGCACACACAAACACTCGGAAACACACTCAGACACACACACAAAAACACACACACAAAAACACTGAGACACACACACACACACACACACACACACACACAAAAGCTCAGACACACACATACAAAATATGTAAACTGCACTGCATTAATTATAAAGCTCATGCCTAGAGCTGCTCCCTGGCTCAGCAGAGCATCAAATGAAAGATAAACAGAGCACTCTAAAAATAAATCACTAAAGAAAAGTTTTAGGTGCAAACTATGAAATTCTGCTCTCTTACTCTGTTCCAAGTCTGTCAGTGCACAGCCCGGGCTGCGTGCCTACCGCTTCTTATGGCCAATCACCTCTGCACTCTGCCCACCCCCAGACCCCCGCCCGCCCTCCTACCTGTTCAGTGGGCACTTAGTGTACCGTAACCGTAATGGTCTGGTGGGCATCATACGTGGCTCCTTCACTTTAAAGACAGTGTCAAACAGTCATGCGGTCAGGTGCCAGGCATCCCCTCATGATTTGCCAGTTCCCGTTTAGAGAGACAGCACAGCAGTGAGTGACTCCACTGCTCCACATGTCACTGAGCAGTGAGCACAGATAGGCAGGCAGGTTTAGGCTAGCAGCGCAACTTTGCAAGCCCCACGGCATGCCCACAACATTCATAGCGAAATTGGGCAGGGGAGAAGCAAAGTACAAACAAGCAAAAGCAGCCGGGAAAACTATTTGTTGAAATTGCAGCACTGGCTCAAGGGGCAAAAAAATTGTGTGTCTACATCTTCCCCAGTCCCACCAATGTTCACAAATGCCAGCCCCTCTAATAAAAAAAATCTATGCATCTCAACATTGTATTTCTTTGAATTTCAATAAAATTAAAAAAAAAAAAAAAAAAAAATTTTTTTGGTGTCACCCCCTGGTGGGTGTCACCCGGGTGCGGCCCCCCCGCACCCCCCTAGTGACGCCACTGATAATAAAAATAAACAGTCACAGTCATGTGATCAGGGGGCTGGAAGAAGGTTCCTAGATACAAGGTAATCACAGAGGTAAAAAGTGTATTAATATAACAGTGTTGGTTATGCAAAACTGGGAAATGGGTAATAAAGGGATTTATCTATCTTTTAAAACAATAACAATTCTATGGTTGACTGTCCCTTTAACTGAGAACTTGAATCTTTTATTAAGCAAGATACTCAAGTTTACCATTATTTGAATACAAAAAAAAACAACAAAAAAAACAAGATTTTTATGTCTCATTAACCCCTTAATGACCACAGCACTTTTTCATTATCTGTCCGTTTGGGACCAAGGCTATTTTTACATTTCTGCAGTGTTTGTATTTAGCTGTAATTTTCCTCTTACTCATTTACTGTACCCACACATATTATATACCGTTTTTCTCGCCATTAAATGGACTTTCTAAAGATACCATTATTTTCATCATATCTTATCATTTACTATAAATTTTTTTATAAAATATGAGGAAAAAAATGGAAAAAAACACACTTTTTCTAACTTGGACCCCCAAAATCTGTTACATATCTACAACCACCAAAAAACACCCATGCTAAATAGTTTCTAAATTGTGTCCTGAGTTTAGAAATACCAGATGTTAACATGTTCTTTGCTTTTTTTGCAAGTTATAGGGCAATAAATACAAATAGCACTTTGCTATTTCCAAACCACTTTTTTTCAAAATTAGCGCTAGTTACATTGGAACACTGATATCTGTCAGGAATCCCTGAATAACCATTGACATGTATATATTTTTTTTTAGAAGACATCCCAAAGTATTGATCTAGGCCCATTTTGGTATATTTCATGTCACCATTTCACCACCAAATGCGATCAAATAAAAAAAAATGTTCACTTTTTCACATATTTTTTCACAAACTTTAGGTTTCTCACTGAAATTATTTACAAGCAGCTTGTGCAATTTTGGCATAAATGGTTGTACGTTTTTCTCTGGGATCCCCTTTGTTCAGAAATAGCAGACATATATGGCTTTGGCGTTGCTTTTTGGTAATTAGAAGGCCGCTAAATGCCACTGTGCACCACACGTGTATTATGCCCAGCAGTGAAGGGGTTAATTAGGGAGCATATAGGGAGCTTTTTGGGGTAATTTTAGCTTTAGTGTAGTGTAGTAGACAACCCAAAGTATTGATCTAGGCCCATTTTGGTATATTTCATGCCACCATTTCACCGCCAAATGCGATCAAATAAAAAAACAACTTTATATTTTTCCAAATTTTAGGTTTCTCACTGAAATCATTTACAAACATTTTGTGCAATTATGGCACAAATAGTTGTAAATGCTTATCTGGGATCCCCTTTGTTCAGAAATAACAGACATATATGGCTTTGGCATTGCCTTTTGGTAATTAGAAGGCCGCTAAATGCCGCTGCGCACCACACGTGTATTATGCTCAGCAGTGCAGGGGTTAATTAGGGAGCTTGTAGGGTTAATTTTAGCTTTAGTGTAGTGTAGTAGACAACCCCAAGTATTGATCTAGGCCCTTTTTGGTATATTTCATGCCACCATTTCACCGCCAAATGCAATCAAATTAAAAAAAATAGTCAACTTTTTCACAAACTTTAGGTTTCTCACTGAAATTATTTACAAACAGCTTGTGCAATTATGGCACAAATGGTTGTAAATGCTTCTCTGGGATCCCATTTGTTCATAAATAGCAGACATATATGGCTTTGGTGTTGCTTTTTGGTAATTAGAAGGCCGCCAAATGCCACTGCATCCCTCCCAAAGAGCTCTCTTCCCTCCCCCACCCCACAATTGTCCCCGCCATCTTAAGTACTGGCAGAAAGTCTGCCAGTACTAAACAAAAAGGTATCTTTTTTTTTTAAAAAAAATCTTTTTTAGCATATTTACATATGCTGTTGTTTAGGATCCCCCCCTTAGCCCCCAACATCCCTGATCCCCCCCAAAGCAGCTCTCTAACCCTCCCCCTCTGCCTCATTGGGGGCCATATTGGGTACTGGCAGCTGTCTGCCAGTACCCAGTTTGCAAATAAAATGTTTATTTTTATTTTTTTCCCTTTTTTCTGTAGTGTAGCTTCCCCCCCCCCTCAAGACCAATCTCCCACCCGCCCCCAGATCCCTTAGATTTATTTTTTATATATATATTTACCCCCCCCCCCTTTCTCCCACTTTCAAAATTTTTTTTCTGTTGAGTAGCGGTTCCTACCCGCTCCCTCTCCGTGCACGCGCCGCCTCCTCCCGTGCACGCACGCGCGCCCTCGGCGATCCCGCCCCCTCTCTCACTTAGACCTTATCAATGGCCGTCCACCCGCCTCCCACTTCAGCTCCCACCCACCAACGAATGAGGCCATCGAGTGGCTCTCTCTGCACCGGAGGGGTAAAATTTGTTATTGCAGGATGCCTCGATATCGAGGCATCCTGCAATAACCGGAAAGCAGCTGGAAGTGATCAGGATCGCTTCCAGCTGCTTTCCAAACCGAGGACGTGCAGGGTACATCCTTGGTCTTTAAGGGACTTTTTTTAGAGGACGTACCCTGCACGTCCTCGGTTGTTAAGGGGTTAAACATTATGGACTAGATTACGAGTAGAATGTTAGCTTGCACTCCCGCAGCCTCTCCTGCTTTAAACTCTGCCAGACGTCTATTAAAAGTTGAAAGTGAAATGTTTTCACACAAGCGCTAACCCAACTCACACAGTCCAAATATCTCAACCACATAAGCATATTGCCCCATAAACTTCAATAGAATGTGAAAACACCCCAAAAAACCTGATGTTCTATTTATTCGTAAATACATATATATTTATATAAATAATTTTCTATATATACTAGGCGATAAGCCTGACCAGAGGGCAGTTTATGTTTAAAAAATACAAACCCCCAAGTTAAAGTTACAAAAAATAAAAAAAGTAAAATTACAGAAAAAAATAAACAAAGCTATCCAAAATAAAAAAAATTAAACCTAAACTAATACCACTATAAAAATAAAAAATCCCCCCAAAATAAAAACACCCACTAATCTAATAATAAACTATCAATAGCCCTTAAAAGGGCATTTGTAGGGCATTGCCCTAAGTTAAACAGTTCTTTTACTTAAAAAAACTAATTACCCCCTAACAGTAAAAAACCCCACCCAACCAACCCCCCAAAAAAATCTAACACTCAAAAAACCTAAGCTATCCATTGCCTTTAAAGGGGCATTTGTATGGTCATTGCCCTTAAAAGGGCATTCAGCTCTTTTACTGCCCTTAAAAGGGCAATCATCTCTTTTACAGCCCATTAAATCCCTAATCTTAAAAATAAAAAAAAATCCTAAGACTAAGTCCCAAATAGGTACTCACCGTTTCTTCCAGGCGACTCGATCATCTTCTATCTTCATCCGGAGTGAGGGCAGCGCAGAGAAAATGTGCGGAGCGGTCTTCCCCGATGCGCGGATCTGGAACAGTGATTCTCAGCAGCAGTTCTCAGCGGTGGTCCTCAGTGACGGTCTTCAGCGGCGGTGATCCTCAGCGGCGTGAAGGCTCCTCTTCATCAGATCTCCGGCGTACAATGCAAATTGAATGCAAGGTACTGCATTTAATTTGCAATAACTTGCATTCCTATTGGCTGAAATTTTGAAATCAGCCAATAGGATTAGAGCTACTGAAATCCTATTGGCTGTTCAAATCAGCCAATTAGCGCTGCGGAATCTGTTGGCGCTCTACAAATAACCAATAATAACAATAATAAGATTTCAGTAGCTCTCATCCTATTGCCTGGACCGCCGCTGATGAAGAACTCCGCTGAGGACCGCCGCTGAGAACCGTCGTTGAGGATATGTGCATCGGGGAAGCCAGCTCTGCACCTCTGCTCTGCGCGACCTTTGCTCTGGATGAGGATAGAATATGTTGGAGCCGCCTGGAAGAAGACCTTCTCCACCAGACTTCAGGAGCGGTGAGTACCTCTTTGGGGCTTAGTTTTAGAATTTAATTTTTTAATTTTTATTTTTAAGATTAGGGATTTAATGGGCTGTAAAAGAGATGATTGCCCTTTTAAGGGCAGTAAAAGAGCGGAAATCCCTTTTAAGGGGAATGCGCATACAAATGCCCCTTTAGGGTCAATGGGTAGTTTAGGCTTTTTTAGTGTTAGGTTTTTTTTTATTTTGAGGGGTTTGGTGGGTGGGGTTTTTTTACTGTTAGGGGGGACTTAGTATTTTTTAAATGTAAAAGAGCTGTTTAAAGGGCCATAATACCCAAATGTTGAAACACTTGAAAGTGATGCAGCATAGCTGTAAAAAGCTGACTAGAAAATATCACCTGAACATCTCTATGTAAAAAAGAAATATATTTGACCTCAAAAGATCCTTAGTAGCCACATCCCATTGTAAAGGACTTCTAAGCAGCAAATCAGTATGTCTGTCCCAGGACAGCTAAGGGGTTGAGCCTCGTGCAATCTCAATTTCCCTATTCAGTTTAAAAGAAGTTTACTATGAAATCTCATGAGATTTAAGTCAAATCTCATGAGATCACAGTAAAAGAGTTCATGACCTCAGCACAGTTGATGCTGATTGGCTGAAGTTGATTTTTTTCATTTTTTTATTTTTTTTTACCTGCAGCTGAGCAGCAGCTGAGTATAACTTTTTACACATAACTTACTCTGGTGATCTGAGGACATTGTGAGGTAAAATATCTTCCTTTTTACATAGAGATGCCCAGGTGATATTTTCCTGTCAGCTTTTTACAGTTAAACTGCATCAGTTTCAAGTGATTTAGCATATGAGTATTATGTCCCTTTAACTTAGGGCAATACCCTACAAAAGGCAATTTTAAGGGCTATTGGTAGTTTAGTTTAGATTAGGGGTTGTTTTTAATATGGAGGGGCTTTTTATTTTCATAGGGATTAGGTTTAATTTTTTTTATTTTTGATAATGTTTTTTATTTTATTCTTTAATTTTAGAGTTTTTTTTATTTTTTGTACTTTTGTACTGGCGGTTTAGGAGTTAATAGGTTAATTAGGTTTATTGTGATGTGGGGGTTTGGCCATTTAGGGGTTAATAGGTTAATTAGGTTTATTGCATTGTGGGGGTTTGGCGGTTTAGGAGTTAATAGGTTAATTGAGTTTATTGCGATGTGGGGGGTTGTCGGTTTAGGGGTTAATAGGTTAATTAGGTTTATTGCGATGTGGGGGTTAGTGATTTTGGGGTTAATACTTCAATAATGTTATTTGCGGATTAGGGGTTAATTACTTATTATTTTGCGATGTTGATGGTTTCGGTGTTTGTTAATACTTTGTGTGGGAGGTTAGGTTTTTTTGTTATACTTTGTGCGGGCGGTTAGGTTTTGTATTTTTATTTCTTGCGGGCGGTTACATGTTTTTTGTTGTTTCGTGTGGGCGGTTGCGTGTTGGCTTCGTTTTCCTACGCTGCATCAAGGTGGATTCCAAAAATGGCAGGATGGGAAAAGAACCCACCTGCCAGGTGAATTCCGAAAATGGCAGTATGGTGAAAGAATTCACTGGGATGGCACAGGTGGATTATTTTGGCTGGCGATGGACGCGTTATAAACGCGATTATATTAATAAAAATATGAATATTGCATAAATATACTTGTACATGTTTTCATTTACTTGACTGCAAAGTTCTCCAATGCAGGTATTTAGAAATGTACAGTATATGTATGTATCTCTGTTAAAGCCCTTTGCATGTCTTTTTTTCCCTAACATCCGAGACCTCATATCTTTGAGCCACTACTAATTTTTAATTGAAATTTTTTTTTAGATATTTTTTTACACAACTGTACTTTTAAGTGTGTTTTTGGTGTGTTTTGTGCAACTTGTTAGTCGAGTGTAAAAGTTAACCAGAGATCGGAAGTGAAATTAACACAAGTGTTTAATTCAGTTCCGCTCAAGCAAGCATGTCTACATTCAACTTGTAATACTCACTACTTTCCAACGCGCGCAGAGAGCTGTGATAAAACCCTTTTCACTTGTGCGCAACAGTTAGCGTGCCACTCATGTTCTAGCACTATGTGCAATGATATACACCGAGATTATGAGTTTTGTGTTCGTGTTTTAATGCTGAAAAATGGTAACTTCAGCGTTAAAACAGCACTGCAGCCATTACAAGTCTTGTCGGTATAAATGTACTGCAAGCCTTTTAGCCTGTAACGCAACGTTATTCCCGCACATGTTAAAATGTCGTTTTTTCATTGGACTTCCATAGCGCTGCCATTATGAGTTTTGCGGTGAGGCTAAAAAGCTTGTGTTTCAGCCTATACCGACAAGATCCGTTTCGCAATCTGAGACCAGTAGTTATGAGTTTTACGCTACAAAACTGTTACATAAAACTCATAACTAAAGTGTTACAATGTATATTAACCCCTATTCCGCCGCTCCCCTACATCGCCGCCACTATACTAAAGTTATTAACTCCTAAACTGCCACCCTCCTACATCTTAAACATTATTTAAATATTATTAACCCCTAATCTGCCGTCTGCCCACATCACCCCCACTATACTAAAGTTATTAACCCCTAATTCTGTCGCCACTATAATAAACCTATTAACCCCTAAACCGCAAGCCCCCCAAAATGAAATATACTAAATTAAACTATTAACCCCTAAACCGAAAGCCACCCACATTGCAAAAAACTAATTTAAACTAGTAATCCCTAAACCTAATGCCCCCCTAACTTTATATTAAAATGACAATTTCCCTATCTTAAATTCAATTAAAACTTACCTGTCAAATTAAAAACAAGTTTAAACTAACAAATAAAATAATATAAGTATTAAACTAAAATTAAACTAACTACCAATTAAATTAAACTAAAATACACATTTTAAAAATCCTAACACTACTTTAAAAATTACAAACTATCTAATTACAAAAAAAAACTAAATTACAAAAAATAACAAAGGAAATTACACCTAATCTAATAGCCCTATAAAAATAAAAAAGCCCACTCAAAATAAAAACAAACCTAGCCTACTATAAAAACCTAAGCTACCCATTGCCCTGAAAAGGGCATTTGTATGTGTATTCCCCTTTAAAGGGCATTTGTTTCTTTTACATTGCCCTGAAAAGGGCATTTAGTTTGTTTATAAAAAGCCCAAACTCTAAACTAAAAAAAAAAACCCACCCAAAAAAATCCTTAAAAAAAAAACTATCACCAACCCCGAAAATCCACTTATAGTTTTTGAAGTCCCACTTGAACGATCTTCATCCAGGTGGCAAAGTCCTCATCTAGGCGGTGAGTGTAATGCTCGTGGGATACCCTTCTATCGGACCGAACTCGGCTAGTAGTCTTGTTATCCCGGTGTCGAGCCGGAATGATAGGGAATATCCCAGAGCAGAGAAAGTTAGTAAAATGAGGAGGGTGGCACTCACCACAGGCAAGACAGTCCCCAGTGGCAACAGCAGAACAGGGCAAGGCAAATCACTGGAATGGTCAGGCAGGCAGGGTATGGCAATGGTAAAGCAGTCCAAGGGCACACCACTAGAATGGTTAAGCAGGCAGGGTTCGGCAACAAAGAGGCTATCCAGAATAACGGGTTAAGAAGCATAGTAGTCAGACAGGCAGGGTTCAGCAGCAATATATCAGTCCAGCAATTTAGGGTTTAAACAGGTAGAGTAGTCAGACAGGCAGAGTTCAGCAGCAGCGTATTGATCCAGCATTTGAGGGGTATATCAGGCAGAGTAGTCAGACAGGCAGGGTTCATACACAGCAAGGCAATAAAAAAAACAATCTATCACTCCCAGGAGTACACAAAGTAACACCTATACTTGGGCAGTGATAGATCGTGATGAAGGATTTTAAATAGGCCCAGGATTCGCGCCCAGCTGTCAGGACCGGAGAGGAGCATGCAGCAATGATGTCAGCGCCGCACGCCTCCGGACCCGACACAGCCTCTGTCAACGAGCAGGGAATGAGGCGCTGCGCCCCTAGCAACGGCTAGAGTGGCGCGACGTGACAGCGAGAAGTCTTCATCCAGACGGCCTCTTCAATCTTCATCTAGGTAGCATCTTCTATCTTCATCCCGGCAGCGTGGGGCGGGTCCATCCTGAAGACATCTGATGCAAAGCATCCTCTTAATACGGTCGCCGCCGTACACTGAATCTTCAATGCAAGGTATGTGATTCAAGATGGCGTCCCTTGCATTCCTATTTGATTTTGGACATTCAAATCAGCCAATAGGATAAGAGCTACTGAAATCCTATTGGCTGTTCAAATCAGCCAAAAGGATGAGAGCTAATGAAATTCTATTGGCTGATGTTAGCAGCCAATAGAATTTCAGAAGCTCTCATCCTATTGGCCAGGAGCAGCAGATTAGGAGTTAATAACATTTTGTAGGTGTCGGTGATGTCGGTCTGGGGCAGATTAGAGGTGTTTAGACTTAGGGTTTATGTAAGAGTGTTAGGTTTAAACATAAGTTTTTTTCTACATAGACATCAATGGGGCTGCGTTACAGAGCTTTTCATTCCGCGCTTCAGGTGTTTTTTTCTGACACCTTCTCCCCATTGATGTCTATGGGGAAAGCGTGCACAAGCAAGTCAAAACAGTGCTTGAATTGTGTGCGGTATGGTGCTTAAAACCACCAATATCGCACGCACAAGCAGGCTGTTTCAAAACTTGTAATGGCTGCGCTATAGGGGGTTAAATAACGCAACTTTGTTGCTTTCGTTAATTTACCTATAGCGCGCATAACTCGTAATCTAGCTGATAGTTTGCAAATATCTTAATGCATATTTTTGAGGAATATAAACGTAAATTTTAAACTTTAATTTGAATAAACAGTTAATATTTTTACTTTAATTAATGCTGTTATGCAAAATATTTTGTATGCAAGCGCTGAAGGCGTTTTAAATATTTTATACCATTGCAGCGATAATCCTGGATTAACATTTTCAAATTAATAGTGTTACCTTCCTTATCTATGAAATAAAAAAATAAAGAAATCATATACTTCTAAACAACCCTTAATTTTAAAATTATTTTCAGCAGAATCGTTATAACATGCTAATAACACACAAACATGCAAGGCCTACGTTTACATTCTCACATATACTCTCTTAGATTACAATGCAAAGACTTTAGATTATTGTCGGTGTTTAAAGAAATTTTAAACTCTTTTTTTAGTCATGTAAATGAAAGCGCTGTAAGTAAAAATATTAAAATATTTATGCATGAAAAATAGGCTACATCTTTTGTGAAAAAAAGTCCTGTACAGATAATACCATTTAAGGGGCACAAAACACCTTACAAGACTCTTCTGTAATCTTGCAGTAAATTAACATACCAGCTAAGGGATAGAGCACAAGCGTTAATGGGCATTTTGCGACTCTTTGTGCATGCCGGAAATAGCACACATATTACTAGTTGAAAGTAAACGCGTTTGCTTGAGCACAATTCAATTTAAAGGGACAGTCAACACTCGAGATAACAGTATCCGATATTTAAAAATAAAATTTAACTTCTATAATATGATGTAAATATGGCAGCCTAATTCCCCCCACCGCTACGTAGCTACCTTCTTTTTCAAATGATCAGCCAATCAGAATCCAATCCTCGGTCAGAAATTGAACGCGCTTGGAATTTCTGACCGAGGATTGAATTCTGATTGGCTAATCATTTGAAGAAGAAGGTAGCTACGTAGCGGTGGGGGGAGTTAGGTTGCCATATTTACATCATATTATAGAAGTTATCGTCGATGATTACTAGGAGAAGGAAGTAGGTAAGACAAAAGGGGTACGGTGCAGGCGGATCTTCGTTTTTTATTTTTAAATATCGATTACTGTTATCTCGAGTGTTGACTGTCCCTTTAATGCATTTTAGCCCGACTTCAGAGCTCTGTTTAACTGTTACACGAGACACAAAAGTTGCACAAAACACATCAAAAAAGTACATTTACATTCATAATAACAATGATAAAAAAATATTTAAAAAAATGCATAAAAAAATTAATAAAAATAATTAGACATACTATAAAATATCTAGATATATTCTATGGATTATTTAGAATATTTTACAGTATGTTTAATAAGCAATATTGCACCCCTGCTAACTTGCTCAAGCTCAAACTCAATTTGCACACGTCAGGTTTGCGCGAGTGGAGACCTAGGGACCGATTTATTAAGCCCCTTATGGCCACGTATTCACCTGTTTCCGTGCGAGCCTTTAGGCTCGCCGAAAACAAGAATTAAGTTTGATTGACACCCCCTGCTAGCGGCCAATCGAATGTGTAGGGTGTTGCATTGCACAAGCATTTCTAGTGAAATGCTTGTGCAATGATAAATGCCAACAGCGTATGCTGTCGACATTTAGCGATGTGCGGCAGACATTGATCCTCTACAGCAGATCATGTCCGTCCGCACATTGATAATTATAAAGCATAAAGAATAAGAGTTA
>NC_069504.1:90872290-90934790 GCF_027579735.1 Bombina bombina
TTCTCCCCCTCTATTTTGCTCTCTCTCCCCCTCGCTTTTGCGCTCTCTCTCCTCTCTTTTGCCCTCTCCCCCCCCCTCTCTTTTGCCTGCTCTCTCTCACCCTCTCTTTTGCTTGCTCTCTCTCTCTCCCCTTTTTGTTTTGCTCTCTCCCCCCTCTCTTTTTTGCTCTCTCTCCTCCCTCTCTTTTGCTCTCTCTCTCTCTCTCTCTCTCTCCCCCCCTCTCTTTTGATCTCTCTCTCACCCCCTCTCTTTTTTGCTCTCTCTCCTCCCTCTCTTTTGCTCTCTCTCTCCCATCTTTTGCTCTCTCTCTCTCTATCCCTCTCTCTTTTGCTCTCTCTCCCCCCTCTCTTTTGATCTCTCTCTCACCCCACTCTTTTGCACTCTCTTCCATTTTTTTTTGTTCTCTCTCTCCCCTTCTCTTTTGCTCTCTCTCCCCCCTCTCTTTTGCTCTTTCTCTCCCTCTCTTTTGCTCTCTCTCCCCCTCTCTTTTGCTCTCTCTCCCCCTCTCATTTGCTCTTTCTCCCCCTCTCCTTTGCTCTTTCTCCCCCTCTCCTTTGCTCTTTCTCCTCCTTTCTTTTGCCTGCTCTCTCTCACCCTCTCTTTTGCTTGCTCTCTCTCTCTCCCCTCTCTCTTTTGGTCTCTCTCCCCCCTCCCTTTTGGTCTCTCTCCCCCCCTCCCTTTTGGTCTCTCTCCCCCCTCCCTTTTGGTCTCTCTCCCCCTCTCTTTTGCACTCTCTCCCATCTCTTTTGCGCTCTCTCTCTCTCTCTCTCCCCCTCTCTTTTGCTCTCTCTCTCTCTCCCCCTATATTTTGCTCTCTCTCCCTATCTCTTTTGCTCTCTCTCTCCTCCATCTCTTTTGATCTCTCTCCCCCCTCTCTTTTGATCTCTCTCTCACCCCTCTCTTTTGCTCTCTCCCTCTCTGTTTTCCCACTTCTCTTTTGCTCTCTGTCTCCCCCCTCTCTTTTGCTCTCTCTGTCTCCCCCCTCTCTTTTGCACTCTTTCTCCCCCTCTTTTGCTTTCTCTCCCCCCTCTCTTTTGCTCTCTCCCTCCCCTGTATTTTGCTCTCTCTCACCCCTCTTTTTCTCCAACATTGGTGTGTCCGGTCCACGGCGTCATCCTTACTTGTGGGAATATCTCTTCCCCAACAGGAAATGGCAAAGAGTCCCAGCAAAGCTGGCCATATAGTCCCTCCTAGGCTCCGCCCACCCCAGTCATTTTCTTTGCCGTTGCACAGGCAACATCTCCACGGAGATGGTTAAGAGTATGTGGTGTTTAGTTGTAGTTTTTTTATTCTACTATCAAGAGTTTGTTATTTTAAAATAGTGCTGGTATGTACTATTTACTCTGAAACAGAAAAAGATGAAGATTTCTGTTTGTGAGAGGAAGATGATTTTAGCAGACAGTAACTAAAATCGATTGCTGTTTCCACATAGGACTGTTGAGATGAAGTAACTTCAGTTGGGGGAAACAGTTAGCAGACTTTTCTGCTTAAGGTATGACTAGCCATATTTCTAACAAGACTGTGTAATGCTGGAAGGCTGTCATTTCCCCTCATGGGGACCGGTAAGCCATTTTCTTAGTCTCAAACAGAATAAAGGGCTTAATATGGGCTATAAAACTGGTAGACACTTTTATGGGCTAAATCGATTGCTTTATTTGGACATTTTATACATGTTTATGCTGATAATTCACACTTATAAACTTGGGGAGCGTTTTTTAACGTCAGGCACTATGTTAGACACCTTTTCCAGTCAGGAAGGGCCTTGTTGTAGGCTGAGCCTCATTTTCGCGCCATTACTGCGCAGTTGTTTTTGAGTGCAAGACATGCAGAGGCATGTGTGAGGACCTGAAAGTAGTTGGAAAAGTTCCTAGAAGGCGTCATTTGGTATCGTATTCCCCTCTGGGCTTGGTAAAGTCACAGCAAAGGCTGTAGCTGGGACTGTATAGGGGTTAAATCTGTAACCGGCTTCGGTTTCGTTATTTTAAGGGTTAAAGCTCTGAAAATTGGTGTGCAATACTTTTAATGCTTTAAGACACTGTGGTGAAATTTTGGTAAATTTTGAACAATTCCTTCATATATTTTCACATATTCAGTAATAAAGTGTGCTCTGTTTAAAATTTAAAGAGACAGTAACGGTTTTGTTTTAAAACGGTTTTTGTGCTTTATTGACAAGTTTAAGCCTGTTTAACATGTCTGTGCCTTCAGATAAGCTATGTTCTATATGTATGAAAGCCAATGTGTCTCCTACTTCAAAATTGTGTGATAATTGTGCCATAGCGTCCAAACAAAGTAAGGACAGTACTGCAACAAATAATGAAATTGCCCAAGATGATTCCTCAGATGAAGGAACTAGACATGGTTTTACATCATCCCCTTCTGTGTCTACGCCAGTTTTGCCCACGCAAGAGGCCCCTAGTACTTCTAGCGCGCCAATGCTTATTACCATGCAACAATTGACGGCTGTAATGGATAACTCCATAGCAAATATTTTATCCAAAATGCCTGCATATCAGAGAAAGCGCGATTGCTCTGTTTTAAACACTGAAGAGCAGGAGGGCGCTGATGATAATTGTTCTGTCATACCCTCACACCAATCTGAAGGGGCCATGAGGGAGGTTTTGTCAGATGGGGAAATTTCAGATTCAGGAAAAATTTCTCAACAGGCTGAACCTGATGTTGTGACATTTAAATTTAAATTAGAACATCTCCGCGCACTGCTTAAGGAGGTGTTATCTACTCTGGATGATTGTGACAACTTGGTCATTCCAAAAAAATTATGCAAGATGGACAAGTTCCTAGAGGTTCCGGTGCACCCCGACGCTTTTCCTATACCCAAGCGGGTGGCGGACATAGTGAATAAGGAGTGGGAGAAGCCCGGCATACCTTTTGTTCCCCCTCCTATATTTAAGAAATTATTTCCTATGGTCGACCCCAGAAAGGACTTATGGCAGACAGTCCCTAAGGTCGAGGGGGCAGTTTCTACTCTAAACAAGCGCACTACTATTCCTATCGAAGATAGTTGTGCTTTCAAAGATCCTATGGATAAAAAATTGGAAGGTTTGCTTAAAAAGATTTTTGTACAGCAAGGTTACCTTCTACAACCCATTTCGTGCATTGTTCCTGTCACTACAGCAGCGTGGTTCTGGTTCGAGGAACTAGAAAAGTCGCTCAGTAGAGAGACTCCATATGAGGAGGTTATGGACAGAGTTCACGCACTTAAGTTGGCTAACTCTTTTATTTTAGAAACCGCTTTGCAATTAGCTAGATTAGCGGCGAAAAATTCAGGGTTTGCAATTGTGGCGCGCAGAGCGCTTTGGCTAAAGTCTTGGTCAGCGGATGTATCATCCAAGACAAAATTGCTTAACATCCCCTTCAAGGGTAAAACTCTCTTTGGACCAGAATTGAAAGAGATTATCTCAGACATCACTGGGGGAAAGGGCCACGCCCTCCCACAAGATAGGCCTTTCAAGGCCAAGAATAAGTCTAATTTTCGTTCCTTTCGTAATTTCAGGAACGGACTGGCCTCTAATTCTGCATCCTCTAAGCAAGAGGGTAATTCCTCACAGTCCAAACCAGCCTGGAAACCGATGTAAGGCTGGAACAAGGGTAAGCAGACCAAGAAGCCTGCTATCGCTAACAAAACAGCATGAAGGAGTAGCCCCCGATCCGGGACCGGATCTAGTGGGGGGCAGACTCTCTCTCTTTGCTCAGGCTTGGGCAAGAGATGTTCAGGATCCCTGGACGCTAGAAATAGTTTCTCAGGGTTATCTTCTGGAATTCAAGGAACTACCCCCAAGGGGAAGGTTTCACATGTCTCACTTATCCTCAAACCAAATAAAGAGACAGGTGTTCTTACATTGTGTAGAAGACCTGCTAAAGATGGGATTGATACACCCAGTTCCAATGACAGAACAAGGAATGGGATTTTACTCAAATCTGTTCGTAGTTCCCAAAAAAGAGGGAACCTTCAGACCAATTCTGGATTTAAAGATCCTAAACAAATTTCTCAGGGTACCATCGTTCAAAATGGAAACCATTTGAATGATTCTACCCACTATCCAGGAAGGTCAATTTATGACTACCGTGGATCTAAAGGATGCGTACCTACATATTCCTATCCACAAAGAACATCATCAGTTCCTAAGGTTCGCCTTTCTGGACAAACATTACCAGTTTGTGGCCCTCCCATTCGGATTAGCCACTGCTCCAAGGATTTTCACAAAGGTACTCGGGTCCCTTCTAGCGGTTCTAAGACCGAGGGGCATTGCAGCAGTACCATACTTGGACAACATTCTAATACAAGCGTCGTCCCTTTCAAAAGCAAAGGCTCATACAGACATTGTTCTGGCCTTTCTCAGATCTCACGGATAGAAAAAAGTTCTCTGTCTCCGTCAACAAGAGTTCCCTTCCTGGGAACAATAATAGATTCCTTAGAAATGAGGTTCTTTCTGAGAGATGTCAGAAAGTCAAAACTTCTAAGCGCTTGTCAAGTTCTTCATTCTGTTCCACGTCCTTCCATAGCTCAGTGCATGGAAGTAGTAGGGTTGATGGTTGCAGCAATGGACATAGTTCCTTTTGCGCGAATTCATCTAAGACCATTACAACTGTGCATGCTGAAACAGTGGAATGGGGACTATACAGACTTGTCTCCAGTGATTCAAGTAGATCAGAAGACCAGAGATTCACTCCGTTGGTGGATATCCCTGGACCACCTATCCCAGGGAATGAGCTTCCGCAGACCAGAGTGGGTCATTGTCACGACCGACGCCAGTCTAGTGGGCTGGGGTGCGGTCTGGGAATCCCTGAAAGCTCAGGGACTATGGTCTCGGGAAGAGTCTCTTCTCCCGATAAACATTCTGGAACTAAGAGCGATATTCAATGCTCTCAGGGCTTGGCCTCAGCTTGCAAAGGCCAGATTCATAAGATTCCAATCAGACAACATGACGACTGTTGCGTATATCAATCATCAGGGGGGAACAAGGAGTTCCCTGGCGATGAAAGAAGTAACCAAAATAATACAATGGGTGGAGAATCACTCCTGACATCTATCTGCGATCCACATCCCAGGTGTGGAAAACTGGGAAGCTGATTATCTGAGTCGTCAGACATTCCATCCGGGGGAGTGGGAACTCCACCCGGAGATTTTTGCCCAGTTGACTCAATTATGGGGCATTCCAGACATGGATCTGATGGCGTCTCGTCAGAACTTCAAGGTTCCTTGCTACGGGTCCAGATCCAGGGATCCCAAGGCGACTCTAGTGGATGCACTAGTAGCGCCTTGGACCTTCAACCTAGCTTATATGTTCCCACCGTTTCCTCTCATTCCCAGGCTGGTAGCCAGGATCAAACAGGAGAGGGTCTCGGTGATCTTGATAGCTCCTGCGTGGCCACGCAGGACTTGGTATGCAGACCTGGTGAATATGTCATCGGTTCCACCATGGAAGCTACCTTTGAGACAGGACCTTCTTGTTCAGGGTCCATTCGAACATCCAAATCTGGTCTCCCTCCAGCTGACGGCTTGGAGATTGAACGCTTGATTCTATCAAAGCGTGGGTTTTCAGATTCGGTGATTGATACTCTGGTTCAGGCCAGAAAACCGGTAACTAGAAAGATTTACCATAAAATATGGAAAAGATATATTTGCTGGTGTGAATCCAAGGGATTCCCTTGGAATAAGGTAAAAATTCCTAAGATTCTTTCCTTTCTGCAAGAAGGTTTGGATAAAGGATTATCTGCGAGTTCTCTAAAGGGACAGATTTCTGCTTTATCTGTCTTACTACACAAACGACTGGCAGTTATGCCAGATGTTCAAGCATTTGTTCAGGCTCTGGTTAGGATCAAGCCTGTTTACAGACCTTTGACTCCTCCCTGGAGTTTAAATCTAGTTCTTTCAGTTCTTCAAGGGGTTCCGTTTGAACCTCTACATTCCATAGATATTAAGTTGTTATCTTGGAAAGTTTTGTTTTTGGTTGCTATTTCTTCTGCTAGAAGAGTTTCAGAGTTATCTGCTCTGCAGTGTTCTCCGCCCTATCTGGTGTTCCATGCAGATAAGGTGGTTTTGCGTACTAAGCCTGGTTTTCTTCCAAAGGTTGTTTCTAACAAAAATATTAACCAGGAGATAGTTGTACCTTCTTTGTGTCCGAATCCAGTTTCAAAGAAGGAACGTTTGTTACACAATTTGGACGTAGTCCGTGCTCTAAAATTCTATTTAGAAGCTACAAAAGATTTCAGACAAACATCTTCTCTGTTTGTCATCTATTCTGGTAAAAGGAGAGGTCAAAAAGCGACTTCTACCTCTCTTTCCTTTTGGCTTAAAAGCATCATCCGATTGGCTTACGAGACTGCCGGACGGCTGCCTCCTGAAAGAATCACAGCTCACTCCACTAGGGCTGTGGCTTCCACATGGGCCTTCAAGAATGAGGCTTCTGTTGATCAGATATGTAAGGCAGCGACTTGGTCTTCACTGCACACTTTTGCCAAATTTTACAAATTTGATACTTTTGCTTCTTCGGAGGCTATTTTTGGGAGAAAGGTTTTGCAAGCCGTGGTGCCTTCCGTTTAGGTAACCTGATTTGCTCCCTCCCTTCATCCGTGTCCTCAAACTTTGGTATTGGTTCCCACAAGTAAGGATGACGCCGTGGACCAGACACACCAATGTTGGAGAAAACAGAATTTATGCTTACCTGATAAATTACTTTCTCCAACGGTGTGTCCAGTCCACGGCCCGCCCTGGTTTTTTAATCAGGTCTGATGAATTATTTTCTCTAACTACAGTCACCACGGTACCATATGGTTTCTCCTATATTTTTCCTCCTGTCCGTCGGTCGAATGACTGGGGTGGGCGGAGCCTAGGAGGGACTATATGGCCAGCTTTGCTGGGACTCTTTGCCATTTCCTGTTGGGGAAGAGATATTCCCACAAGTAAGGATGACGCCGTGGACCGGACACACCGTTGGAGAAAGTAATTTATCAGGTAAGCATAAATTCTGTTTTTGCTCTCTCTCACCCCTCTCTATTGCTCTCTCTCACCCCTCTCTTTTGCTCTCTCACCCCTCTCTTTTGCTCTCTCTCACCCTCTTTTGCTCTATATCTCCCCTCTTGTGCTGTTCTCTCTCTCATGCAGACACTCAGACAGCCACGGCAGCTCCCGTCCGGCCCTACCCCGTCACGCTCATACCCCGCCCCTTCATGCGCAGCCCTGCCCCTTCACGGTGCGGCTCCGCCCCCTTCACGGATTAGGTGCCAGCAGCCAGCCCAGGTCAGTTTGTTGAAGGCCAGGTGTGTTTGTCCTCATGCAGTCTCTACTGCGCATGACAGCTTCGGACAAACACACTTTTGTATATATATAATGCAACTCAGTCTGCCAGATTTCAAGTCAATTAATTTAGCTATTTGGACAGAAAATGTTTCTCATAGCAAATATATTGTAAATCACTTATAACGGTTCGTTCCTCCAGGAAATTTAGTTGTCTTTTTACGTATGACAAATAGTTTTTTAATGATTAAGTGATTAATGTACAATATTTTTTTGGTTAGCATAAAGGATCCTGAATAAATAGATAATGTATTTTACGTGCATTTCTCACAATCTTCATAACTTAATTGTTAAAAGCACACAAAAAAGGTTTCTGAAAAATGAAAACATATAATGAAGTTAATATCTATAAAAAGCTAGCCATAACACACTCAAATTAGCAGATTTATAGCATAGACTTTAATTACATCAATAATTTTCATAAACATAAACTCAGATGTTTAAAGTAATTATGGTGCAATAAATGCAACATCTCTTACAGTGCATAAATAGATTAAAGTGGATTACTCTGTAAGTAATGACATGACAGTTACTGTATGTTGAGGTTTACACTAGTGGGAAAGCTTTTAGCATAGTTATTGATCTAACACTCACAAATGTAGATATGGATGGAGAGACTAGTGTTACAAGGGAATGGCTAAATGCATTCATTAAATTATAGCATGTTTTTTTATGGTGAGAATTTAGTTTCAATTGTAACCCCTTAATGACAAGTTCCATACAGGATACAGTATCTGTCATTAAAGGACCACTCAATGCAGTAGAATGACATAATTAACAAGTAAATAATAAAAAGAACATGCAATAGCACTTACTCTGAATTTCAAATAAGCAGTATATTTTTGTCTCTGACAAATTTATTTTTTTCTCCTATTTTCGGCCCCCTGTATCATGTGACAGACATCGTCCAATCACAGACTAGTATATGTATACCCTGTGACCTTGTGCACATGCTCAGTAGGATCTTGTTCCCCAAAATTTGATAATGGGAGTAAATTGGAAAGTGTCTTAAAACTGCATCCTCTATCTGATTCATAAACATTTATTTTGAATTGAGTGTCCCTTTAAGCTATTAAGCCCTTACTTTAATTATTTATTTTGCCACATTTTTATGTAATTAAGCTTTAAGGGCCTGATGATCTAAAGTTCTCTTGGTTGGCGAGATTGAAATATGTATTTTAAAAATATTACAAAATTAATAAAAGAACCATTTACACAAAAAAAATACACAGGGAAAAAAATGTATTGTTAAGGTGCATCCAAAATCGTAACAAAATTCTTCACCAAAAATCATATTTGATCAAAAATGTAAAATTTGTATGTCAATTACACGTGAATAAATCGTATTAAATATGCGCAGCGTAAATCGTAATTAAAGTACACTGGATGCACAAAAGCACCCAGAAATTTGTACTCATTAGTACAAAACACAAAGCGTAATTGTTGTTTTGTAGTAAAATGGGCTGAGTATAACATTGTCTCTCAAATCCCAGCGTAATTCTGTAAAGATTTCCGCACTACAGATCTCTCTCTTTTCTCAAAACACTGAAAATACTTATAACCCTAGTTGAAAAACACATGCATATGAAAATATAGGTGATTGTAAGATGCAATACGCAGAAAGCAGTGCAGTGTGACTTATATTGGCTGCAGGATTTTCTTTTTAAAGTGCGCCCCCTACTCACTGCTAACTTCGCTCTAAGGAGAAAAATGTCCCTTTCCAGCAAGCTTCATTACTTGCAGGGACTTCCCCTTTTTTACGATAATTGTAAATGTTGAGGTGAGAAAAAAAACACATCTGATCTGGTGAAATTTAGATCATCTGGCTTTTCGAATTCTCAGAACTGAAAAAGCACAATGCAGATTCAGATCTAATATATCTTTCCCCAATTGGTTTTAACTGATAGGAAATGTATATTAAAGGGATATTAAACAGTGCTCACTAACATTTTCTTTCATAATTCAAATAGATCATGCAATTTTTTAAAAAAAATCCTATTTACTATTATTATTCAATTTTCTTAGGTCTCTGGGTATTCTTTGTTGAAAAGCATACATAGGTAGGCTCAAGAGCAGCAATGCACCGTGATTGGTGGCGGCACATAAATGCCTCTTCTCGTTCCCTTAATTATGTGTTCTCCTAGTATTGCATCGCTCTTCCTTCTACAAAGGATACCAATAGAATGAACCAAATTTGCTACTACAAGTATGTTGGATTTTTTAAAAAAAAATTATTCTCTATCTGAATAATAAAAGAAACATTTTGGGTTTCATGTCCCTTTAAATCAAAATAAACTTAAAAAGAAACAGATTGTGTAAAAACAGCAATCAACTAAATTGTTTTATTGCAAAATTAGCACTTAGAAATTCTCAGTGTAGCCACTATCCTTAGAGTTTAGGATATGTAAATATTCTTTTTCAACAAAGGATACAAAGAGAGCAAATAACATTTGAAAACAGAATTACATTTAAAAGTGAACCATGCAAGTTTAATTTTGACTTTGCTATCCCTTACTTAAATGTAGAAAATGTTTTTGCATTTAAAATAAAAAGCACCATTAATGTCTCTAAAATGAGAGTAAATATTTAAAAATCAAAACCCCATGTAAATTAACAAGTACATTGTGTGATTTTCTATAGGGATTAATAAATAAACTCATTTGATGACCTGTTTTCTCAGACAAACAAGGTACAGTATCTGTTAATTAGGGATTGCTAAATGCTTTGGCACTTTCATTAATAATAATGAGTGTTTGTTCTATACAATTGTAAAATATTTGACAATATTTAAATTTTTGTAAGAGATGTTAACCTTTCCTTCTAACATTCAAACATTTGATTCTAAACATTTGATTCTAAACATTTGAATGCTGAATGTTGAGGCACTGTTGAGAACAACTGCTTGGCAGATACACTGAAATAATTCTATGTTTGATAATTAAAGGGACAGTCTAGTATAAATTAAACTTTCATTATTCAGATAGGACTTTTTATTTTAATCAACTTTCCAATTTACTTTTATCATCAAATTTGCTTTTTTCTCTTGGTATTCTTAGTTTAAACTAAACATAGGTAGGCTCATATGCTGATTTCTAAGCCTTTGAGGGCTGCCTCTTATCACATGCTTTTTAAATCTCTTTTCAACACAAAGAGACAGAAAGTACAAGTGGGCCATATAGATAACACTGTGTTCAGGCACAGGGGGTTATTTAAGATCTAGCACAAAACAATGTTAAATTTAAGACAATAGATAATAAACAGTCACAGTCATGTGATCAGGGGGCTGGAAGAAGGTTCCTAGATAAAAGGTAATCACAGAGGTAAAAAGTATATGACTATAACTGTGTTGGTTATGCAAAACTGGGGAATGGGTAATAAAGGGATTATCTATCTTTTAAAACTAACAATTCTATGGTAGACTGTCCCTTTAAGAAACATTTAATACCAAGTAAAAGTAAATAAAGAAATAAATATAAACTTCTCTGGTACATTTCCAAGGACAACATTGCATTTAATTATGTTAAAAAAAAAAAAAAAGGTTCATTATCAATGCATGCAAGTTGCTTAGTGTTACGTTTAAGCTTTTGATCTTGCATTCTTTGCTTAACTCAAAGCCATTTCATGCATCCTAAACAGATTGAGCAGCTAATCCCAGGTCAACTAAATTCAGACCTTACAACTCATCCATGGGTTTTTTTTTCAGTGCATAATCATGGCCTTTTAAAATGCTCGTTACTTCTCAGGCAATCAAAATAGATGCCACTAAGTCCCCAATATTCAAAACATTGACAGGCACGTAGTCCGTTAATCTGCTGTTATATTCCAAAAAAAGGGGGCTGAACCGTGAAGTGCCGACGAGTGGCAATGTGTCCCCCATATCTTCTACAAAACTCCGCCGTCATTGCAAATCATCAGCACTATCAGCGGAGGGGGGGTACTGTATTTGAAGTGTTCCTACACAGCACAGACTGTTTACTGAAACAAAAAGAAGTTTCTGTGTAGCAACATTTCAAATAATACATAACTAACCTAACTGTAACTAAATCTACACTACTTGCATCACACTGGAAAATTTCTCCCTTGAAAAGGTGGCAAGACAAATATGGCTGAAAACCTATACCTAACCTGCAGGCCAGCGCTTTGAATATATCACACTACTGGCGATGTTAGCCCATTAAAATGCAGGTTACTCCCCTGAAGTGCCCGGCTAACTCCCACAGAACGCCTATCTCTATGTAATGTCTGCTATATATATTACTAATAAAGGCAAAAACAAACACACACACAAAACCTTCCTAGTATAACTATAGGAACTATGCAATTTCTTGTATAATGCATCTTATATTAAGCATTGTATAGATTTTAAACAGCAGTTTTTCTATGTTCTTTTTTATTTTAAGCACCACTATTTATTTTTCTAAATATAGTTATGTTAAAAAACACAGTAGCCTCAACTTTATAGTGTTACATAACTGCATGATCTTTAACTTTGCAAAGTTAAACAAATGCTGTCATGTAAATATTTAAAGTTGTGGTTTCTGACTTGTATAACGTAATTATATTTAGAAAAACAAATATTATTGTTTGAAAAAAAAAAGGAAAATCTATGCAATACAAGAAAATACATGTAATTTAAACATATTATATACATATAATGATCCTCTAAACTTTAACCCTTTATGCACCCTCATCACCAGTGCAACACTAATACACTATTAACCCCTAATCTGCACAATTAACCCCTAATCTGATAGTTTTTTTTTTTAAATTATAGTCAAAAGAGCTGACCACATTTTTAAGGAAATTGTTTTTTTTTTTTTAGTAAAAGAGCTTAATCACTGATGGGGGTTTGGGTAGTTACTTTGTTTTAGTATAGGGTATTTTGGATGCAAAAGAGCCAATCACTTCAACTAGGGCACTGCCTGACAAATGTCCTTTTCAGGGCAATTTTAGAGTAGGTTTTAGTTTTTTTATTTTATTTTGGAGTGGGCTTCTTTTAAAGGGACTTAAGTTTTAGTATAGGTATTACTGATTTTTTTGTTTTTTTTTGTTTTTTCGGTAGTGTTTTTTTTTTTTACAATGAGTTTTTTTATTTTATTTTTAATTTAGGTGGTGTTAGGTTAGGGGTCTTGGAGGGTTAGCTGTTAGCGATTATGGTAGTGTAGGGGTAGTTTACATTAGGGGTATTGGCGGTTAGGGGGTTAATAGGTTAGGGGTAGTTTGCATTGAGATACTGGCGGTTAGGGGTTAAGTAGTGTAGGGGTAGTTTGCAGTGATGTATTGGTGGTTGGAGGTTAATTAGTGTAGGAATAGTTTGCAGTGGTTATAGGCGGTTAGAGGTTAAGTAGTGCAGGGAAAGTTTGTGGGGGTGTATTGATAGTAAGGGGGTTAAGTAGTGTAGGGGTGGTTTGAAGTGGGGTATTGGCAGTTAGGGGGCTAAGTAGTGTAGGGAGTTTATTGCAGTGGGGATCATGTCAGTTTAGGGGTCAATAGGCATGTTTAATAGATTTGGAGATATATTTAAACAGGATCCTTTACTTTACATTGTCAATGTTTGTCGGGGCCTCAGTGAGAATTAGCATTTGTGTATGATCTTCCCTATACTTTCAATACAGAGTAGCATGCATATTATTTCTTTTGCTTACAACTGAGTTACTTTTGGGGGTCCCAAAAACATTTTGCACCAGGATTCTCTGTGGAGTAGTCCACTACTGTCTACACACTCATGCACACATACCCCACCATTCTACATTAAACACTGTTAAGTTAAATGTTATGCTATAATAGTAAATAACCCAACATACAAATATCTTTTTAAACGAACACACAATCTTGAATAAAGTAAAAATGCATACATTCATTTACACATTCATTTGTACAAAGAACATTCATTAACTCACACAAGTATGTGCACACACAATAATTTGCCAATTCATTTACGCATAAACTTAAAGGGACAGTCTACTCCAGAATTGTTATTGTTTAAAAAGATAGAACATACCTTTATTATCTATTTCCCAGTTTTGCATAACCAACACTGTTATATTAATACACCTTTTACCTCTCTGATTACCTTGTATGTAAGCCTCTACAGACTACCCCTTTATCTCAGTTCAATCAATCAATGCTGACCCATAAATAACTCCATGGGAGTGAGGACAATGTTATCTATGTGGCACACATGAACTAGCATTGTATAACTGTGAAAAACTATAAAAAATCCCTGAGATAAGAGGCCTTCAATGATTTAGAATTCATTTTATGAGCCTATCAAGGTTTAAGGCTCATTTGTTGATCGGTACGTCCTGCTAAATTGAATTGACTAATAGGTATTTCCTTTTAAAGCTGATTGGCTGGCCATAGGCATATGTACTAAACTGCTAGTAAAACCTATTAGAAAGGCCCTAATAGCCTTGTTTAAATGTTGCTAGTTCTTTCATATGATAGAGAAAAATTGAGCAATGGCTTTTTAATATAGTGTTTTATTTTTATGGCAGTTCTACATTCTGATTTCCTATTGTAATCAATGTTCCATACTAAATAAACACACACACACACATATATATATATATATATATATATATATATATATATATATATATATATATATATATATATATATATATATATATAACAATGTTACCATGGTAGTACAACATAGCACTTAACATGTACACAAGGAGTAAAATTCTAAATAGATAAAACTAAAAGCATATTATATAAATAGAACTTTAACTGGGGAGTCCAACAAAGAACAGCAGGGTTGCCATCTGTTGCGTGGCTTCTGAATATTAAAATTACTCTGTAGATCTATCTTTCAGTATAAGCCTTCTCATCCCTAATACTGCTGTTGAATTCATGACCCAAAGACTAAAAACAAAAGAAAACAAAACATTATTTTTTCAAAGTTTCTAATAAATGCCATTATGTTTCTGAATTGTTTTAGATACTCATTTAAAAAAAACTTTTTCAAATATTGCGTCAACTGTTTTGGAGTGTGGCTGACTTGTTAAGAGAGTCAGTAACCCCATTACACCGTTAGAACGTTCAATCCCGTCCTAACAGCGCTGGGCTTTAACACAGTCATATATGGCGTCTTGCAGCTTTCGTCTTTTGCATTGGGATCAGCCTGGGGGGTAGGCCTAGCAACGTAGGGAGTCCCCCTAATCCGATCCCGGCTTTGAAATCACGTAATCGAATTGACAATCGCGTAAGTTCATTTTTACAAACAGTGTTTACATAAGAACTTTTGTTCCGATGTGAACACTATAGTACCGCCATGAAGGAGTTAAAAATAAAATCTAATTTGCAACAAGAGTTAGTTTTAAGGCTTATTCACTCACTACTTTAAACTGCAGTGGACCTGCTTTAAAATGTAGATTTATGCAGATTTATTATTTTTATTATTGTTTTTGTTTGTTTATTTATTTATTCATTACTTTTAAAGCGAATGTCAGAGATTTCAAGTCTTGCACATATCATCTGCCCACTTGCCATAGGTAAAACTGAAAAGCCTAATTATAGCAAGTCTCTGGTGTGAAATGGTTATAAACAGCTATTTTTATCTAACTGTTCTAAGGCTGAGACTTGCTATAATTAGGTTTTAAGTCCCCAGGTGACTTTTATACAACTTCAAAATTACTACATGAAGTTAGCTAGATTTGATAGGTCTTGCATTTTTGATAGCTAACAAATTTTAAGGAGTAACTGAGCGGACCTCTCAAGTCAAAATTAAACTTTCATGATTCAGATAGACCATACATCTGAATCCTGTAGACAGGGGCGGACTACAGGGGGTGCAGAGGTCGCAACTGCAACCGGGCCCCCCGAGGGTGGGGGCCCAGCTTAAAAAAATATTTATTTTTTTTACAAAAAAAAAGTTGACCTGCCACTGCCTGCACTGATATCATGTGAGTATGATGTGATGCTTCACTAGTGTCTCTGTCTCTGACTACAGGGGTTAGCATTTCTGTTTTACCCATTGGTGTTTATGTGTGTGTATGTGACTGTGTGTGAATTTGTGTATTTATGCATGTATGTGTGTGTGTGTGTGTATGTTTCTGGAACCAGAAAATTACAGACCTTGTTGCTACAGCATGGGGGGGTAAACAGTGTCACTATACAGTACTACTATATACAGTACGGGGGGGGGGGCTGGACCATATCACAGACTACTGTGGTCACTTTATAAAGTACTGGGGTGGCTAGGGTCAGGCCAACCATCTCACCAGCAGATTACAGACTGTTTAACTAACTCACTATATACAGTACTGGTGGGTTAAACAGTGTCACTATATAGAGTAATAGGGGGTCAGACCATCTCACAGACTGTGGGCACAGGGTACCTCCTTTTGCAGACATGTAATCTGATTCACATTACGCCTCTGCCTGTAGAATAGTTTATCAAACAATTAATCTAAAAAAACTTTTATAGGGACTTTCTGTAGAACATTTTCTAAAATATTGTGATCAATCCCACAGGGCAAGATTAATGGAGGCCCATTGTTCTGCCAAAGGGTCTCATTGCCCAGGCTTATTTCACCTATCTTTCTTAGCTGATCTCTGGTGGGTGTTCCTGGCATTAACATATATTGTTATATTATTTGCCAAAACACATCTCACACACCAATCAGAAACCAAAACAAACCGCAACACTTTTTTTAGAAAACACATTTGTAAAACGGGATCTGTAAATACATGTAGATGTTAAAGGGACAGTAAAGGCAAAATAAAACTTAAATGGATTGGATAGATGAAGTTTTAAACAACTTTCTAATTAATTTCTATTATCAATTTCGACACTTGCACTCTCCTGAGCTCCTATTAGCCTACTTAGATTTAGGCGCCGAATTATCAATGTCCGCTGTACATCGATAAATGCCGACAGCATACGCTTTTACTAGAAATGCTTGTGCAATGCCGCCCCCTGCACATTTGCGGCCAATCGGCCGCTAGCAGGGGGTGTCAATCAACCCGATCGTATGCAATCGGGCGGATTGCTGTCTGCTGCCTCAGAGGTGGCAGACGAGTTAAGGAGCAGTGGTCTTAAGACCGCTGCTTCTTAACTCCTGTTTCCTGCGGGCCTGAAGGTTCGCACAGAAACAGATGCATTTGGCTGAATACGGGGGATGATAAATCGGCCCCTTAGTCTCCAACAAAGGATACCAAGAGAGACAAGCAAATTTGAAAATGGAAGTAAATTAGAAAGTTCTTTACAATTGCACAGCTTTTCTGAATCATGAAAGATGCATTCTTACTTTACTGTCATTGTAATGTTAAATAGTTGCATGTCTGTTTTGTTAAAGTAGCTTCCCTTGTTAGAATAGTATTTTTATCAGGGTTATTGCAGACATGAAAAATAGTTTGACGAGGGGCAGTCTGGGGCAATTGAAGCATGATCAGGATTTTTTACCTTAACTGTGACTAAACATGTCACAAAAAAATGATGGCCCCTGAGTCGTATCTCAACAGTCTTGTCTTTTTTTTTTTTCTTTTTCTGAACAGTGGCTTGATTAACAAAGAACTTGTATTGTCACTGATATTGATGAAAAAGTGATGCCTTAAATAGTACTTAACCTCAATACGTTGCATGTGTGTTTAGATTAAAGACCAGGATACTCACCAAACCAAAAGCTCTGTGTAGTTTTGTTGCTTACTTTACATTAGGTATTCCAATTTTTTTTCTTTTTGTTATTTCAGTTTCTATAAATATAAGCATCCAAAGAAATAAATTGTAGCCATTTTTTTTAAATGTAAAACAAAGTTGTATCTATGAGAACCTTTGCAGCTAAAGAGAACTTGATGTCTCATTTTCATCATTAATATGACTCAACAGGGGGTATATTTTTAGATATAAACAGCAAAATTCCAAGGGGAAGGGGGGCATTTCCCCTTCTTGCCACTAGACTCCCATGATCAGTGACGCTTGTTGTAAATGTGTCCTACACATCATTTTACAAATGTTTGATCATTGGCATCAAAAGACTGACTCAAGCTATAAAATAGGATTCCAGGGGTGAGAGTATTTTCCTTC
Organism: Bombina bombina; assembly: GCF_027579735.1. Lineage (NCBI taxonomy): Eukaryota > Metazoa > Chordata > Amphibia > Anura > Bombinatoridae > Bombina > Bombina bombina. The sequence goes on from NC_069504.1 coordinate 90,889,639, forward strand.
TCTTTTGTCTCCCCCTTGTGCCCATGTCTATAAAAATGTTTTGAAATAAGAATATAGAAAAATGTTGTAGATATTTAAACACTATGGGTTTTCACAACAATTCACAAAAAGGGACAGTGAATTGTAACATTTTTTTTTTCCCTTAAAGGGCCATAATACCCAAATGTTTAAACACTTGAACGTGATGCAGCATAGCTGTAAAAAGCTGACTAGAAAATATCTCCTGAACATCTCTATGTAAAAAAGAAAGATATTTTACCTCAAAAGTTCCTCAGTAGCCACCTCCCATTGTAAAGGATTTCTAAGCAGCATTTTAGTGTGTTTGTCCTGGGACATCTGAAGGGACTAGCATTGTGCACTCTCATATTATTTCACCAATCAGGTAAAGGAAGCTTACTATGAAATCTCATGAGAATTAAGTCAAATCTCATGAGATCACAGTAAGAGTTCATGACCTCAGCACTGCTGATGCTGATTGGCTGCTGTTCATTTCTTCATTTTTTTAAAAAATTTTTACCTGCAGCTGGGAGCAGCTGAGTATAACTTTTTACACAGAACTTACTCTGCTGAGCTGAGGAAATTGTGAGGTAAAATATCTTCCTTTTTTACATAGAGATGCTCAGGTGATATTTTCCTGTCAGCTTTTTATAGTTATACTGCATCAGTTTCAAGTGATTTAGCATATGAGTATTATGTCCCTTTAATGTGTTTTCAATGACTTGTTATACCAGCTGTAGAGTATAAATTGTATGAGAGAGTGTTTCTTTTGGTCTCATTTTGTATATGAAATAGCTGGTTTAGTTCTTTGAAACAACAACCAATTAAAATTGGTTATGCTCGCAGGGAAATCAGATCTCTTTATTGTATTACTTTCTGTACTATGATTACGGCAACCTGCCGAAACACGTAAGCCCGTGTGCTGCGCTCTCTCTCCAACCAAGTGGCAAGGCTGTCACTTATTTCACTATTTGAATTTTAAGAAATTTTCAATAAAGTATATTTTTACGGAGTGTGGTACCATTTTCTTTCTTTTTGAAACTTACTTTCTGTACACACACATCCTTCTTTATAATATCTCTGTCTGCATATCAAAACCCAATTCAATTAAAAAATAACATTTTATTACTTATCTATTCTAACCTCCACTCAGAGTATAATTTCTTCTGCTGGTTATGTTTACACATCTTTTCTTTAGCCAATACTTTAGTATAGAAACTGTCAATATAGGTAGGGATACCACAGGCAATTGAAATTGAGAAATAGAGGCAAATTAACTATCTGTAAACAACGTAATACAGTCCAGCAGCTAAAATGGATCATTATAAACAAATTAAAATGAAGAAAAAATTGGGATATACTTACCTTTTAAAAGACATTAAACATACAAAATATGCTAGAGAGAATGATGTATTCAAAGCAAAGTTTAACCTGAGAATAATACACATATATGTTTTATGAAACTGTATTAGTTTTTTATATATTGAAAAAAATAAGTGTTGTTTCCATAAAGCAATGTGCACCACCATGTTGTAACCTAGGTTTCCTTTTCTGTTGAGGCCAATTAGGAGCAGTTATAAATAGGCACAAGTGTGTGAAACAAATAACTGTGAAGAATATAGCAGTGTTAAGTCTGGAGTTTACAAGTCAACCTTTTACAGAAATCGGAAAGCCCACACTTTTTAGAAAGAAATACAGGAAGAGAGGACAACAATATTAATGAAAGGATGTTGTTGTAATAATGAATTAAACATTTTATATTACAATCAAAAAGTGCTTAATGTCCCTTTACGTCTATAGGCCTCCACTTATTATTTGCTGAGCGGGCAAGGTGTTCTGCCCACATGTATCATTGCGCAAGACACTGCCTCGGATTGGGATTTAAATCCATAACACTTTAGGTGGTGGAGAGGCTAAGTAGCTACTTAACTAGTGTTGCAGTCTCAATCACTAACAGCCTAAAGCTGCATCTGTAACTTAAAGGGATATAAAAGCTATTTATTTTTTTCCTGATTCAGATAGAGCATGTCATTTTAAGCATCTTTCTAATTTACTCTTATTATCAATTTTTCTTCTTTCTCTTGCTATCTTTATTTGACAAAGCTGGAATGTAAGCTTAGGAGCCGGACTATTTTTGGTTCAGCACCCTGGGTAGGGCTTGCTAATTGGTGGCTACATTTAGACACCAATCATCAAGCTCTAGTCAGGGTGCTGAACCAAATATGGGCCAGCTCCTGAGCTTACATCCTTGTTTTTTTTTACCAAAAGAACGAAGACAAATTGATAATAGGAGTAAAATAGAAAGTTGCTTAAATCATGAAAGTTTAATTTTGATTAGACTATTCCTTTAATAAATGGGGCCCTAAGACAACATTTATAATATAAATTATCACTAAATGTAACATAAAAATAGCAACATTGAATATCTTTAGCCCCTATTTAAATCTGTTAAGAAATTTATATAAATGTTGTCTAGAGTAATATGTTGTCCTCCAAATTATGTACCTACCGTACTAATCTAACGTATCGCTGCACTAATCCTACAAAGCTACTTGATTAAAATGATAAATGTGTACATCCTAATTTGTTATTCACACTCTGTGCATTCCAAGCTTAAAAAGCTGGATAACAAATTACATTTTAAAAGCCTGTAGGTATAAATGAATCAAGAATTCTTACACCATTTCAAGAGAAGTGTTAATGTGTTTTATTTAGACAGTCTTTATTTTTGCTGAAGAAAATGCTACAAAAGGTCACAATTAAATAGCAATTTTCAGGATATTGCAGTTTGGCCTTTTAATTTTAGCAGGCAAATTTCAAGAAAACTGTACTTAGTTCTTTCAGTTATATAATGATGTTGATCATATTCCTTTTTAACAAATAGATTTCTCACTGCAGGTACCTGCTTTTTGTCTATATTTAAACATCATAAAATAATTGGATACATTATTCTTCTTTATTTTTTCGAGTAGTCATTTAAATTCTTTTATTATTAGTTTAAACTTGTACTTATAATTTAAGCATTTAAAGGGACAGTAAAGTCTCTTTTAAAGGGACAGTCTAGGCCAAAATAAACTTTCATGATTCAGATAGAGTATGTAATTTTAAACAATTTTCCAATTTACTTTTATCACCAATTTTGCTTTGTTCTCTTGGTGTTCTTATTTGAAAGCTTAACTTAGGAGGTTCATATGCTAATTTCTTAGACCTTGAAGGTCACCTCTTTCAGATTGCATTTTAACAGTTTTTCACCACTAGAGGGTGTTAGTTCACGTATTTCATATAGATAACACTGTGCTCGTGCACGAGAAGTTATCTGGGAGCAGGCACTGATTGGCTAGACTGCAAGTCTATCAAAAGAACTGAAAAAAAGGGCAGTTTGCAGAGGCTTAGATACAAGATAATCACAGAGGTTAAAAGTCTATTATTATAACTGTGTTGGTTATGCAAAACTGGGAAATGGGTAATAAAGGGATTATCTATATTTTAAAACAATTGACTGTCCCTTTAAATTTTTATCATTCAGATAGGGCATGTCATTTTAAACAACTTTTATCAACACATTTGCTTTGTTTTCTTGGTATTCTTAGTTGAAAGCTAAACCTGAGATAAGAAGGCTGCAGAGGCTTAGATACAAGGTAATCATAGACGTAAAAAGTGTAATAATATAACCGTGCTGGTAAGCAAAACTGGGGAATGGGTAATAATGGAATTATCTATCTTTTTAAACAGTAACATTTTGATGTTGTTTTGTCCCTTTAAGTAAACATGTACATGTTTTAATGTTCAGAGGTGTTTTAATGTTCAGCGAATCATGTCTGCCCGGCATCGCTAAATGCTGACAGTATACGCTGTTGGCATTTAACATTGCACAAGGATTTCTTGTGAAATACTTGTGCAATGCCACCCCCTGCACATTTGTGGCCAATCGGCCGCTAGCAGGGGGTGTGAATCATCCCGATCATATCTGATCAAGATGATTGCAGTCCGCCATCTCAGAGACCGGAAACATTGGGGGTAGATTGCAGCATCCGCTGCTTGGTAAATCTACCCCTTGGTCTGTTCTTACATTCCACTGACTATAAATTTCCCTGTTCTGTGTGATACATTTTTTTTCATTTTTGAAACCACCAAGAAAAGCTGTGCAAGAAAAGAAAGTTAATATTTTTTTGTTTCTTTTACACCATTTTGTAAATAATATATAAAGACATTATGGTATTAATGTATTTGTAACATTACATATTTTTTTTTTATTTGTTTTGTAGTTATTAGGCTGTAAAAGTTTGACTTAAAAGCAGGTACCCTGGGGTAAAATAATACATATTCAATATTTCACATGCAGATTTATGGAGATTTTTGTTATGTAAACCATTTTCTCCACATTTAGTTAATACATTTAAAATTATTACTTTTTTTATTATGAAAATAACCATATATGTATGTACTCTTTATCTGTTTTCTGCTTTAAAATCACATTTCTATGCAAATATTTCTATGAAATATTATAATTCTATTGCTCTTGTATGAAATGGAGGATTTTAATCTCATGCTTTCTTATCCACCCTAACTTAAATGACTATAGCTTTGCCCTGGAATGAGCTTCACTTAGCAGCAAACCAATCTTCTGCTGACGAGTGCGCATGAGCACGAAACAGCCGTCCAGAAGTGGTTTTGTTTCTGCTGCAATTACTCCAATAGGGGATTGCTGTGTTTTAACAGGGTAATAGAAGCAAAAAGCCTGAGATATCGCACATCTAATCTCCATATTTTACCCAGAATATTCTAGTGCATTTATAACAATTTATATATGTTAATTCTGGGGTAAAGCAAACAGGTATACTTGCTTATTTGTACTAATTCCCTGTACAATAATTCTACTATGCTCATTGGTTGATAAGCACAACTATTCACTGAAAATATCAGACAATGATCATTGGTAGGGTGTGCCTATCAGACAATGAGCACTTGCAGAAAGTACGCAACTGCTATATTAGTCTTTTGTATAGATGATAGAAATTTGTTGAGGACGTTGTCCCTTTATCAGGAAGGAGAGTTGTTGATGAAGATGGGTAAATATTTTTTTAAGAAGTTAAAAAAAATTAATTGTTTACCTAATTTAGGGCTTGATTCCAATCTTTCCCAAATTCTTGTTTAATATCTTAAAAATGGGATCAGATGTTATTATTTTAATATCAAAATGATTATAATCTTACAGAGACAAACGCAGCCATGCTTATTAATGCCCATGATATTGGATCTCCATTTCACCACAACAGCACCGTAATGACCAATAATGGCTGCCGATCACCAAAAAACCCCCACCAAATCAATACAGTACATGATACAATACAACTGCTCTTCAGGCTATTCAATGCCTCTCATCAACTGACCAAGCCACTCATCTTAATTCTGCTGGTCTGGCATGCTCTCCTCTCTCAGCATGTCACAGCTGTTGATATCTTGTAGATATGTTTTCTTCATGTTTTTACATTTAATTGAAGTTTATGACATGCTCAGTAAATTTTGGAACAATTCAATCATTTTCACAAAGGGCTGTAGACGTTATTGGCATAGGCAGCATCATCTTGCTTTTCAGGTTCGAGCATGCACTAATCAGTGGCCGATATCGTTATTGTTTATCCTATGTGTGTTATAATTTGATCTATGTGTGTGTTGAGCATTTATCAAGGGCCTTTGCTACTGTTGAATTTGATGCGTCTATTTTGTTGTCAATATTTAATCAATCATTTGTGGTTGGGTGGATTGTGATCACCAAAGTTGATGCTGTTCATGCATCATATGGGTGAGTTTTCAAATACAGAAAAAATGTTATCATTTGCATTGGGATTGTTTCAATTCAGATAAAGGCGTATTATGAGTTGCAAAATAACCAATAAACACAATCAACCCAATAGTTATTGAATAGTTTAAATTTGAACCAGATGCTGTCTATGCATCATATCTGTGACTTCTGATATCTAATTTGATATGTTTCCAATATGATAATTGTCTCATCATTGGCATTGTGATCATTCTGATTATATATATATCAGGAGCCGAAATACATGATCCACTGGATTGGAAATGACCCCTTAAATAGTCAGGTCAAAAAGTATGTGTTTCATTCTGTTATTAATATTGCATACTGCAGATTAAGTTCAGCCATGACACTGAGGTTTGGAATGCTGAGAGATAAATGCAAACGATTGAGCACATTATTTTAACAATATGTTTGATCCCATGCCTGATATATATATAATATATAGTATTATATATATATATATAATACTAAGCCATATTTTATGTGTAACAAAATACTGAAATTGCTACATATTATAGTACAGTAATAGATGATGATTGTTCATGAGGGCTTTGATGAAGAACTGGTGTCAAATATCACAGGATTTTGTGTGTGCTATCTTGGCTCATTAAATAATTAATATGAATGTACAGCAAACAAATATTAAAATAAATTTTTGCACTAAAAAAAAGTTAAATGCAAATTTGTTGATAATTAATATTTAGTTACCAATCCAATTTCTTATAGGCTATATTGACTATACAGACAGCTATCAATGTTCTCCTGTTTGACAGAGATATTGTGTACAAAGAGAGATATATTGTTATTGTTTAAAAATATAGATAACACCTTATTATCAAATTTTCTTTATTCTCTTGGTATCTTTATTTGAAAAGCAAGAATGTAAGTTTAGATGCCGGCCCATTTTTGGTGAACAACCTGGGTTGATCTTGCTGATTGGTGGATTAATTTAACCGACCAATAAACAAGTACTGTCCAGAGTTCTGAACCAAAAAATAGCTTGGATGCCTTCTTTTTCAAATAGATATAGCAAGAGAACGAAGAAAAACTGATAATAGGAGTAAATTAGAAAGTTGCTTAAAATTGCATGCTCTGTCTGAATCAGGAAAGAAAAAATTTGGGTTCAGTGTCCCTTTAAGTTAAACCACTATCAATTGTGTGTTTCTTACTTCTGCTCATTGACTGATAGGTACTTCTTTCTTGTCCCTATTAACTGATTGATACAATGAGAATTTGTTTATGTTAACCAATGAGCATTAATACAAACTTCCTATCAGCCAATGAGGAAGGAAACATCTATCCCCAAGGAGCACCAATAGGGAGTTCAAAACTGATATGGCTGGGTTAATTTAATTTTTTATTGTGAACAGCTTTTATTTCACATTTTATCAAACCCTTTTTGAGTACAATATCCCTTTAATTTAGCATCAGTACAATTGTTTATAGAACCACACAGTTAAAACTGCAAAATAGCTGTGTTTTGAATATCAAAATGGGCCACACAGTTATGGGTTGTGATCTCTTCCTACTCTTGTATTTGTTTTTTGTTTTATGTATTTTTTAAAACCAGTTTAATTATGTTCCCCTATTTATATACAGAATTTGTGTTTGCTTTACAAATAAATGACAAGAATTTTAAAAATAATAACAATTGCAGTATTCTAGACATTAGCTAACAATTTCGTTTGTAAGCTGCTTTAGCTTCTTGAGCACTTAAGAGAAGGCTTATCCCTTGGGTATTAATATGTATTTCTGTGAATACATCTCTTGTAATCTTGGGGTATACTCTGATCCCTTAAGAGGAGCTATGATAATGTTTCTTATGTGGTTTTTGAGGATTTCTAGGTAAAGGGCCATAATACCCAAACGTTGAAACACTTGAAAGTGATGCAGCATAGCTTAGAAAGCTGACTAGAAAATATCACCTGAACATCTCTATGTAAAAAAGAGAGATATTTTACCTCAAAATGTCCTAAGTATTCAAACCTCATTGTAAAGGACTTTAAGCAGCCTTTCAGTTTGCATGTCCCGGGATCTGTACGTGAGCGTGCCTCATGCCCACTCATGTTATTTCCCTATTCAGTTTAAGGAAGTTTACTATGAAATCTCATGAGATCACAGTAAAATAGCTCATGATCTCAGCACCGCTGATGATGATTGGCTGCTGTTCATTTCTTACTTCTTTTTTTTTTTTTTTTTTTTTTTTTTTTAAACCTGCAGCTGGGCAGCAGCTGAAGTATAACTGTTTACATAGCTCTTACTCTGGTGAGCTGAGGAAATTGTGAGGTAAAATATCTTCTTTTTTTACATAGAGATGTTCAGGTGATATTTTCTTGGCAGCTTTTTACAGTTATGCTGCATCAGTTTTAAGTGCTTAGCATATGAATATTATGTCCCTTTAACTATTTTTTTAAAACACAATGGAAATTCATTGGTTACTTTACATTGATAAGCATCAAAAAATATTCAAATGGATCAGAGAACATTGTTCTGTTGAGTTTTCACATGTGTTTTGGATTTATCTAGAACAGCAAGCTTCGCCACTTGTCAATTTTTTTTGTTTCAAACAATATATGTTGGTTGTTTTCTTCAGCAATATGTTTTTGAACATGCTTAGTTAACATTATACTAAATAGTTGCTTTTTTGGTTTAATACCATTATAAGTATAACATTATACTAAATAGTTGCTTTTTTGGTTTAATAAAAATGTTTTAAAATATAACTCAAATCACATTTTTAAACTTTTTTAAACTATGAAATGTATGTACAACTATTGTTAACCATAAAATTATAGAAATTGATATACAATTGTACGATTTCAATTGATATTATTAGCTAACATAAAAAAGTGTATCCATATACATTAGACTATCCTCATTGATATTGATATTGATTAATTTAGCCGCCATGTTTTAATGTATTATTATCTTTGTATACAATGCATTTGCCTGTTTTTTTTTGTGTTTATCCAATAGAATGTGGGAAGAAAAATAAAAATAAATTATTTTATTTAAATAAATTTGGTGGCTTAACTAATGTAAACATCCGCACTTCTGGTGTATTTGAATACGATAGAAAAGGATGCTAAAAACCAAGCTGAACTTGACGTTTTTGCTTGGCAGACTCTTATGGATAGAGGACAGTTCCTATATATTTATCATGTGCTCTGGAATATGGCACTGCCTCACATATTGCTAAATATAACAACATTTTGATGAGAACACAATAATTATATCTTATTAAACCCAAAATTTTCTTTTATGATTCAGATAAAGGGGTCAATTTACCAAGATCCGTATGAAGCTTGATACCCCTTGTCTAAAGACCGCTACTCCATACCTTGTCCGCCTGCTCTGAATCCGTGGACAGAAATCAACCCGATCGAATACGATCGGGTTGATTGACACCCCCTGCTAGCGGACGATTGGCCGCAAATCTGCAGGAGGCGTCATTGCACCAGCAGTTCACAAGAACTGCTGGTGCAATGATAAATGTTTTTTCAGCAACTTTCCAATTTTCTTCTTTTTTCAATTTGTGTCATTCTTTTGGTAACCTTAATGGAAGAGGCGGCAATGCACTATTTGGAGCTAGATCAACACAACTGATAAGTCATTTACAATAGGCATATATGTGCAGCCACCACTTACCAACTAGCTCCACGCTCCTTATCCTACCTAGGTATGTTTTTTTAACAAAGGATAGTAAGAGAACAAAGCAAATTAGATAATAGAAATAAATTGGAAAGTTGTATAAAATTCTATCTGAATAATTAAATACATTTTGGGGGTTTCATATTCCTTTAAAGGGACAGTCTACACCAGCATTTCTATTGTTTAAAAAGATAGATAATCCCTTTATTACCCATTCCCCAGTTTTGCACAACCAACACAGTTATATAAATACACTTTTTACCTCTGTGATTACCTTGTATCCAATCCTCTGCAAACTGCCCCCTTATTTCAGTTCTTTTGACAGACATCCATTTTAGCTAATCAGAGCTGGCTCACCTGAACTCCACGTGCGTGAGCACAGTGTTATCTATATGACCCACATAAACTAACACCCTCTAGTGTTAAAAAACTGTCAAAATGCCCTGAGAGAAGAGGTGGCCTTCAAGGGCTTAGAAATTAGCATATGAACCTCCTAGGTTTAGCTTTCAACTAAAAATACCAAGAGAACAAAGCAAAATTGGTGATAAAAGTAAATTTGAAAATTGTTTAAAATTACATTCTCTATCTGAATCATGAAAGTTTATTTTTGACTAGACTGTCACTTTAAATACTGGAGTTGGTTCAATCATAGAGAAGCAGTTTTTGAAAACAGATAATTGCCAGAAAATCTATTTAGTCTGCCAGTATATCATTCTAAGCTTAATTCTTTAATTATATATTGATTTTTGGATTTATCTAGATAAGCAACATTCACCACTTGAAAAAAACAATGTTTGCCCTTTTTTAAAACAGTATATATAGGTTGCCTTTTCCCCCTTTCATTTATGTTATTTTTTGAACATGCACAGTTCACAAGATACTAAATTTGTGTTTGTTTTGTTTTTTTATTTAATAAAAAAGTAAAAATATAAATAAAATCCAATTTTACAACTGTGGAATTTATACACAGCTATACTTGTGATCTCTCTCTCTATATATATACAAACACAGATTTTGATAGCAAATAATTACCAGAAAATGGTAAATGTGTCTGCATTTATCTCCTTCTAAAGTGTAAGCTTTAGTAAATATATTTTTCATTACATATTCATGATCTAATACATGCATTTCCTGCATTTCCTTATGTATACATCAGGCATTCTTGAATTCCATTACAATAGTTGACCTTACCACCACTATGGGAATTCTAGTCAATAATTCAACCACCCTTTTAGCAAAGAAGAACTTTCTCCAATTTGAGATCTTGACTTAATGTTCTGTTTTTCTTTTTGTGAAAAATGTTTTCAGCATCAGCTTTAACAAATGTAAGGTTTCTATCAGATTACCTCTCTCCTTCCTTCCTTTTCTTTGTTTTATCTTTTAGACCATGTACTATTTTAGTAGGTTTTTTAAGAGACTGTAAAATTAAAATTAAACTGATAAATAAGTTAGAACATTCAATTTCTAAACAACTTTACATTTTACTTGTATTATCTAATTTGCTTCATTCTCTTAGTATTCTTTGTTAAAAAAGAGTATACTTAGGTAGGCTCAGGGCAACAATGTACTACTGAGAGCAAGTTGCTAATTGGTGTCTGCACATATATGCCTCTTGTCATTGTCTCATCTAGCTCCCAGTAGTGCATTGCTATTCTTTCTACAAAGGATACCAAGAGAATGAAGCAAATCTAATAATAGAATTAAACTGGAAAGTTGTTTAAAGTCTATGCTGTATCTAAATCATAAAATAATAAGAATTTGGGCTTCATGTCCCTTTAAATCCTTCTGGAGAAATGGTCATGATCTATAAAACTCATGATCTATAAAGTGGGGAAAGAACCTAACTTTTTTATGTGAGATCCAACTTGATACAGTAAATGTCTCCATTTTCCTATATTATCTTTATTGAACTGATACATGCAACAAAACATAACTGAATAATTTATAAGATTGCTTAAATTAATGAGCTATGTGTTTATGCATTGAAACCATTGAGTTTGTCATGTACTTTTTTTTTTAAATTCCAAGTCTTTGGACATAAATTTGTCTGACATGTTTTCATCCTTTGTTCTGCAGTGGAACACCATGTGCCTCTGGCATTTTTCCTTAAATTGTATGAAGTTTCCTTTTTTTCACCACGTATATGTCCATTGTCAGTATGAAAGAAAAAAATATCATTTCTGTACGCTGAATAAAATGTATTCTTTTCCCAAGTCAATTGTATTTTTCATTACTCTTCTAGTTTACTTTTTGAATGGCGCAAAGGAACTGTATTTTTTAACTAGAGTTAATTGTAACTGCTTTTAAAAATTCATTAGAATAAACCAATTACTAAATGAATTTTAATCTTGTTTCATTTGAAAAAAAGTACAGTATTCTTGGTAATATTACCATTTTAATTAAACTTAATTTCCATGTAAATGCTCTTTGCATATTTCTACATAGTCAAAACCAGCTCATATAGCCAATACAGGTAGCCCTCAGTTTACGCCGAAGGAATGGTTGAAAATCAAAACCATTGTAAATTGAAACCCAGTTTATAATGTAAGTCAATGGGAAGTGAGGGAGATAGGTTCCAGGCCCCTCTCAAAATTGTCATAAGTAACACCTAATACATTATTTTTAAAGCTTTGAAATAAAGACTTTAAATGCTAAACAGCATTATAAACCTAATAAAATAATCACACAACACAGACTTCACTTGCATTTTTCTGCAAACATTTCTTTCTATGCATTCCAATCTGGACTGATTTATAGACAGGAAGATCTTGTTCCTTTGAAATCTGCTCAATAGCTCAGGTCTGGTTAAAGTGATTAATTTCAGCTTGCTTGGCTTTGCTGCAACACAAGCGGACAGCTCCACCTACTGGCTATTTTAATAAATGCACTGCTTCTCAATGCTTTTCAATAGCAGTCACATGACTGGAAAAAAAAGGTTGTTATTCTGAAACGGTGTAAATTGAACCGTTGTAAAACGAGGGCCACCTGTATATGAATATAATTTGTATGTGACAAATTAAGAATTTTTTAGAACCATACTATTAAACCAAAGGTTTAGTGTCCTGTGTTGAATACTTTGGGGCATATTTATCCAGCTCTGTATGGAGTTTGATGCCCCTTGTTTAAAGGCTCGCCGGAAACAGAAGTTATGAAGCAATGGTCTAAAGACCGCTGCTCCATAACTTGTCTGCCTGCTCTGAGGCCGCAGACAGAAATCCAACCGATCAAATATGATCTGGTTGATTGACACCCCCTGATAGCGGCTGCGAATCTGCAGGGGGCGACATTGCACCAGCAGTTCACAAGAACTGCTGGTGATCAATGTGCAGCGGACATGATACACTAATTCGTATCACGTCCGCTCGCACATTGATAAATATGCCCCTATCTATGAAATTACATCTCGATCAGTTTGCTTATATGTTCCTAACAATTAATTATAAATAATAGGGAAAAACTTGGCTGTCTTTATACACTAATGCAGTATTCCTCAAGTATCACAGCATACTAATCTGCAATGCTGAATGTATAATATACTGGGAGTTAACGTTTCCATATGCCTTTAAGATCAGAGTATGAGTGTTCAAAAAGTGTGAGTGGGGAAAAACAATGAGGGCACTATCATGGCAGCTTGTTAAGACTCACATTTTTTGGTGCTAGGCTTAATTTGGATTGCCATGGTGACCTGACACCACAGTATGTTGTGGTTATGCCTTAGAGAAAGGGTATTGCGTGAAAACAGTAGTGGTCTTTAGAGCAGTGATTTTCAACCACTGAGTCGCGGCACACTAGTGTGCCGTGAGAGATCGTCAGGTGTGCCGCCATCGCAGAGGCAGACTAACAGGCTCATCAGGCAGACGGCATCATTTACAACATGACATATTTACATTCATTCACAAACAATCATTATGATTGTTTGTGAATGAATGTCAATATGTCATGTATTGTAAATGAATCATTTGGTGAGCAGCCGCCCTGCTTTGAGCAGAGTAGGCTCAGGATGCGGGTGGCAGTACAGTCACGACGCCGATGATGCTATTGACAGGCGGAAGTTGTTTCTGCTTAAACATGTTAATTTGTTCAGCTTGGTGAAGGGCGGGATCTACTGCTGACATTGGCCGGCTCTCTCCGCGGGTTCCGTCTCCCGTCTGCTACTTGCTGGGAACCAGGTGAGGTTAACAGGGTCTATTAACCCATTATGATAATGTCCTTAATTTAATAAAGTGCTAGGTAGAACACTCTCACTGAATGCTATAGGTGTGCCCATGCTTTTTGGCTCGTTCTGGAGACTACAAAAAAAATAAAAATCCAGATCGCAAACCAATACGAACTCACAAATATTAAATAACCTTTATCTGAGCATGTATGCTTATGTTACGTTACAACGGTTACAATATAAAAACAGATTGACCTATATTTGTAGTGCAGTCATATTGTAATATTATTATCTTTTTTAATAAAGAAAAAACAAACTCAGTAAGGTTAGTGATGTACCTAAAAAAAGAAGTAAATTGTACTAAATAAATAATTTCCATGTCAACTCTCCTCAGATGCACTCAACAAAGAGTTGTCCCCCTTTAAAGCTAATTAACAGAAACCCAACATCCCATCTTTTTTCAAGTAATATAAGTACCCCCAAATAATACTGCAGAGCATTTTTACGTAAAAAGCACTGAATGAAAATAGGAAAGAAGTAAGCTTTGTGACTACTGCTAGGCCGGGAACCAAGCCATGGTATGCAGCTAATTACAGTAAGTACAATAAAACTTACCATGAAATTCATGCTGAAAAAAAATATTTTAATATCGCAGATGCACAAATATCCATTTTTCATTACTTCAGAAATGTATGCGGCAAATCCACTATGCATGGGCGAAATTCTCCCAATTTAATTTTTTCCCTTACTGGCCTGAACAGATGGGATGTGCAGTGCTGTTTAGCAGTCATGAAGATTCTTCTCAGACCAAGGTGCATGACAACAGAAGACAACATGAAAAATCAAAGCTTTATAACAGTAGGGCTGGGGTTCAAGTTTGGAATATAACAACCTAACTTTATGAGTGAGGGAGAGGATTGCAATTTAGTGCAAGAGAGGGTGAACAAGCAAGGGAGAGGAATGGATAGAAGGCGAGGAAATTGTGAAGAATTGTGTGAGTGCATGATGTGTATACATAAAATACGGATGTAAAAACATAAGTTGCATCTGTATAGTTTGTATGAGGCATGGCATGACAGCACAGTACAGTATGTGTGTGTGTGTGTATATATATATATATATATATATATATATATGCTGTATTAGGCTACAAAGTGTAATTTTGAAAAATGTTGGGATGGTGGTGTGGGCCGCAGGATTTTTTTAATGTAAAAAAATGTGTCACAGCCAAAAAAAGGTTGAGAATCACTGCTTTAGAGCAAGAATGCAGAGTGGGTAACAGAGAAGGATAAGTTAGAAAGAAAGAACAGAGGGTCCCATTTACTAAACTACAGTTGCAGCTTTGGGCCTTAGTTTCTCAAGCCTGAAATGGTAGTTAAAGGGACAGTAAAGTCCAAATTAAACTTTCATGATTCAGATATGGCATGTCATTTTAAACAACTTTCCAATTTATATAAAATTTGCTTTGTTCTCTTGGAATTCTTAGTTGAAAGCTTAACCTAGGTAGGCTCATATGTTAATTTCTAAGCCCTTGAAGGCCGCCTCGTTTCTCAGTGCATTTTGACAGTTTTTCACAGCTAGATGGCGTTAGTTCATATGTGCTCTATAGATAACATTGTGCACATGCCCGTGGAGTTATTCAAGAGTCAGCACTAATTGCCTGAATTGCAAAAGATCTGAGATAAGCAGGCTGTCTGCAGAAGCTTAGATACAAGGTAACCACAGAGGTAAAACTTATATTAATATAACCGTGTTGGTTATGCAAAACTGGGGAATGGTAAATAAAGAGATTAACTATCTTTTTAAGCAATAAGATTTTTGGTGTTTACTGTCCCTTGAAGTAGCTGTCCTAAATTGTGGCAGAGTTAAATAATAATCATGATTGACTGCCCCTGCTTGTGCACTAATGGCACAAGCAATGATAAATATGGATTGTGCAATAATAAATGTGTGCAGCACTGACTTACACTTTGGTGAGAAAAGCAAAGCTTTCTTGAAAAAAAGATACAAAATATTTGTCTGTTGTAAGTTTTTTTTTTTTACAATGAAGATTTGAAATTGGTTTTATATGACAAGCAGAGGTGCCTATCCCTCCTACTGATGAAGTTTGCTTATACTGTTGACAAAGGGCACGGAAGAAGCAGTCACATGTCATATCAAAGCATATCATGTCTATGGGGCCGAATTATCAAGCTCCTGTTTCCGCGGGAGCCTTCAGGCCTGTTTACGCCTGCCATGAGGCTGCGGACATTAATCTGCCCGATCCTATACGATCGAACTGATTGACACCCCCTGCTAGCGCGAATCGGGGCGGCATTGCACAAGCAGTTCACAAGAACTGCTTGTGCAATGATAAATGCCAACAGCGTATGCTGTCGGCATTTATCGATGTGCGGCGGACATGATACGCTACATCATATCATGTCCGTCCGCACTTTAATAAATCGGCCCCTATGTTTTTATGATCACGGAACATGGTGGGCAAAACGTGAAGCATATGGAACAACAGTAAATCAACATATTATTTTTGCTTGAAATAAAAGTTATGTAAACCTGTTTCAATATAAATTTTAACTAGCAGAGCATTTGTGTTACATACTACAGTATTTATTCTAATTGCCTAATAGAAAATGCTCTTTTAGGTAACACTAACAGAAAATGAGTCCAATGCCCTTTTGCCCCATTAACTGCAAAATGCTTTAAAGTAAGCCGTGTTGATCAAACAAACATTTTTTTTCCAACAGATGTATTTAAAATTGTTGTGTTACTCTACACATCAATTGAATGTCACCTTCAGTTGTTAAATCTCTTGTTTGTAGCACATTTTGAAAATAATTTCTCATTGATGCTAAGCTCTAATTAGTAATATTTGGCATACAGTATAAATTCATTTTCTGACAGCATTGATAACCTGTTCCTGTTTTATCACGTAGGTAAATCTGCTTCATAGGATTAAAGTAGGACTCATTCATAGATAATTATGACAGGTTTTTAAGATAAAAGTTGTGACTCACATCTTTCTGGCCATGCAGAATTCACTTGTTTGGATGTGGATACTACATACCTCCTAAGATTTGTGGCTAGTTTTTAGGAGCTCGTGAGGTTGAAGGGGGGCATTGTCGTTTTGCAGGCATGGCTGTGTGGAGAGTTGTCATGGCTGAATAGTGGGTGTGCTAATTTGCATGCCTGGGCAGTTGGTGAGAGCGTCTAGTTGGTTTGTGAGCGTACCTGGTGGTCTATGGGTAGGTCTAAGAGTTGTTCTTTAAATTGGGCAATACGGCTGTCAGAATTAGGGACTGTTCCTCACAAATAGGGACAGCTGAGAAGTCTGAGAGTATTTCAGTGAGATTATTTTTTATTATTATTAATGGACTCACTATAACGCATTGAATTTTCCCAATTCAAGATGGCAGCACTTATAACACTGCACTCATTTTAATAAAATAGTATAAATGTTTGTTTCAGACAGAAGGGCTGATTCTAAGTTTTGAGTATTTTAAAAAAACATCTTGACCGTTTAAAATATTAGTTAATGGTGATGCATATTTATTTACACATAATTGTATAGTACAAGGTATCACATTTATTTATTTATTTTAAAGGACCTGATGGCACTATTAATGGTAAGGGCTCATCTGGGAACTTATGTAGCTATAGTAACATTCATTGGAATGATACATAAAGAAGATGCAGACTATTTTAGCCCCTTGTACCTTTCACATTGGAAAGCATTCTTTAGTAGTAGGCTCCCAAACAGAAGGACAGTCCAGTTCCATATCTCCCAATATTTCCTGGAGGCATTACGGGACAGGGAGGGGGTCTTGAAGATGGTAGTCTGTTTTTGGTTGGTGGACCTGCAAAAAGAGGACACCACAAAGCATAAGATTGATAATATGATTCAAATACAGCATGTGGTTTTAAACATTGTTTTTACTTACTTATATTATCAGTTCCTTTGTTCTCTTGGTATCTTTTGTTGAAAAGCAGGGACATAAGCTTAGGAGTCAGCCCATTTATGGAGGCACTATAAGGCAGCTGTTTTGCAAGAATGTTATCCAATTGCAAGAGCACTAGAGGGCATCACTATTTTCTTCTATGTAGTGCTCCAGATACCTGCCTTGCTATCCCTTCAACTCAAAATATCATGTGAACAAAGCAAATATAATAACAGAAGTCAATTGGAAACATTTTGTATTTAGATTGTATGCACGTTTTGGATTTCATACCCCTTTAACATTGCTCAAACTCAGTGGCATATTTAGGTTTTGTGCTGCCCGAGGCACTCAAAATTCTGCTACACCTCCCCCCCCCAAAAAAAAAAAAGGTTTTAGCCCTTTTTTCCACTTAATATTTTTTGGGGTCAGTGTGTAACATGTTTTGTTGTTGTTGTTTTCATAACAATTCAAAAGAAAATGGGCTAGCAAAACACTTGCATACAGGTGGGTTGAATTGCATGCATCTCATACCATTTTCTCCCTTAGAGAAGGGAGAGAAAAGAAGGGAAGGGGAGAAAAGGGAGGGAAAGGAAAGACGGAAGGGAGGGAGAGAGAAGTTGGGAGGGAGAGGAGAAAAGGGGGAGGGAAAGAAGGGAGAGAAAGAAAGGAGCAAGAGAGGGAGTTGAGAGAAAGAAGGGAGGGAGGGAAAGAAGGGAGTGAGTTGAGGGAGGGAATGAGTTAAGGGAGGAAGGGAGTTGAGGGAGGAAGGGAGGGAGGAAGGGAAAGAAGAGAGAGAAGAAGGAGGGAAAGAAGAATACACTTTGAGACAATCACTACCCTTCACATGCAACACCATACAGTAATTACCATAATTCAAGTAATGAAACTTTTTAAGTGTCCGTTTACTATTTACTCCGTGTATTCATGAATGCAGAGAAAGCTAGCTATTAGAGCTTATGATTATACATCACAAGCTGATCTAAGCAGTGCACAGACGCATCCAGCATTAGTGCGCCATTTGTAATCTGGGACTCTGTGTAACGCAGAAGAATCTGAGTTTTTAGGCAGAACCATATAGTGCTTGTTTAGTCTTTTTTGATGTGTGGTCCAGATTCTTCAGAGTCATGTTAAGTGTAAATGCAGTGCTAAAATTCAGACTATGGGGCCTATTTAAGAACGTGCAAGCGGACATGATCCGATATTGCGGATCATGTCCGCTGCACATCGATAAATGCTGACAACATACGCTCTCAGCATTTATCATTGCACCAGCAGTTCTGGTGAACTGCTGGTGCAATACCGCCCCCTGCAGATTCGCGGCCAATGGGCCGCTAGCAAGGGGTGTCAATCAACCCGATTGTATTGGATCGGGTTGATTTTCGGCGATGTCTGTCCGCCGCCTCAGAGCAGGCGGACAGGTTATGGAGCAGTGGTCTTTAGACCGCTGCTTCATAACTTGTGTTTTTTTTTTTTTTTTTTTTTTTTAAATATTTTTATTGAAGCTTCTGTTTCACATTACAATATATTGAAGTGTACATATTACAGGAAGGCAGAAACTTACATATTTTTGTTTTGAACAAACATTGAACAAGAAAAATAATTAAACAAACAAAGTGACTTAACTTAGTGCAACCATGTTCCGCAAGCCATCTTTACCAGTTTCTTGTGTTATCAGATGTTTTACCTAGTTTATAACTCCATTTTTGCCCTTGACGTAACCATATCCCAATCCCCCCAATTGAACAACCAACTATATATTGCTAATGAATGATTCCCACATGACCTTCATCTGCACAAAAGTATCTCTCCTGTTAGTTCTCATGTAAGCATATTCTTCAAGAGACATTATAAATTGAAACTGGGAGTACCAAGTGGCCATGTTAGGGATATACTGAGATTTCCAGTTCTTTGCAATCAGTTTTTTTAGACTATTGCTGGCAATAAAAATCAATTTTCTTTTATATGTTGGGAGTTTGCCTGGTATGATGTTGAGTAACCAAATGCGGGGGTCAGTGGGCAATGTCAGCTCAGTTATTGTGTTTGTCGCTTTAACCACAGAGGCCCAGGTTGGTGCTATTCCTGGGCACTGCCACCATATATGCATCATAGTCCCCTGGTCCCCTCCGCATCTCCAACACTTGGGAGAGGCCGATGGAAACAGTTTGTTAATTCTCGTTGGAGTAAGGTACCATCTCTGTATTAGTTTAAAATTTAGTTCTATAAGGCTACTAGACACCGAAACCTTGGAAACATTTGTAAAAATTTTGAATATATCATGTATAGTTAGTTCAGTATCCAGTTCCTCATTCCACCTATCTAGGTAATATGGAGTGTACCCTACTGGAGGTTTTTGAAGCATTGCATATACTAAAGATAAAGTTTTTCCAGCGGGGGAATCTGTGTGACACAGGGATTCGAAGGGTGTGAGGGTTCTTAGCAGGTTAAGTTTATCAGGGTGTTTGAATATGTAAGAGTGACATTGGCGGAGAGTAAACCAACACCTAAAGAAGGTCAGGCCCCTCTCCACCAACTCGTTTAGAGTGAATAGTCTTGTCTCATCTCCCAAATGTAATAACAATAAAGCCCTTAGGGGTCGATCTGTGCATTTAATTTTTTGTAAGAGGCCAATAGGTATTTCGGGGTTTTCTGTAAGAGGAGTGAGTGGAGAAAATTGTGAAGTAATGTTTGGGTATTCCCTCAATATTTCCTTCCATATTGATAGGGTTTCCGTTAATATGTCATTCTGTTTGAAGGCTGGGGTCAGGTATGGAGTTGATTGCCAGCATATCGTTCCCATATGTGATTTTCCTGCTATGTCGTGTTCTAACACTACCCACTTCTTAGTCTCATAGTTTCTAAACCAGTCTACAACTCTTTGCAAAAAAACTGCATGTCTGTATTTCTTTAAGTTAGGGACTCCCAGTCCTCCTTCTTCTACGGGTAAGCACATAATTGTCTTGTTAATTCTCGCTTTCTTTTTATCCCATATAAAGTCAAAGATTTTATTCTGTAATGAGGATATGAAGTCTTTAGGCAGGGGGATGGGGAGTGTTTGTAACAAGTATAATACCCTAGGAAGTATGTTCATTTTGATCGAGTGTATCCGGCCCAACCATGAAATTCTTTTAGATCTCCAGGAAGAGAGATCGGCTGTGATGATCCTCTGTAGAGCATCATAGTTAGCCCTAAACATTTCCTGGTTGGTTGTTGCTATGTAGATGCCTAGATATTTTAGGTTTTTTGTATGTACCCGAAAGGGGCATGTTTGCTTAAGGCGGTTTAGATAATCAGGGTCACCGTGTACCATGAGCATCTCCGATTTAGTGTTATTAATAAGGAAATTTGAAGCGTGAAAGAACGTATCGAATTCTGTCATCAAGCGGGGTACTGAGGTGACAGGGTCTGGTAGGAAAAATAAAACATCATCCGCGTATAGTAGTAATTTATGTGTGGTGTCGTGTATGTGGATTCCGGGGATTGTATCATTTTTTCTAATAGTACAGGCCAGTGTCTCTATAACGCATGCAAAAAGGAGTGGGGATAGGGGGCACCCTTGTCGAGTACCGTTAGATATCTGGAACGGGGTAGATAGTATTCCGTTAACTCTAATTTTGGCTACTGGGGAGCTGTACAGGGCCATAATTTTAGATATGAAGTATGATCCCATTCCAAACCTCTCCAGGGTGGCTCTCATGAAGTGCCAACAGACGCGGTCGAACGCTTTTTCCGCGTCCGTTGACACTATCGCTGATGGTTGGTTAGTATGGTTAATATAGTTCAGGATATGTAAGGCCCTCACAGTGTTGTCGCGTGCTTCTCTGTGTTGTATGAAACCCACCTGATCTCCGTCTATGATACTTGGCAACACTTGGGATAGCCTATTTGCCATAAGTTTCGCATAAATCTTAATATCCGAATTAAGTAGAGAAATAGGTCTAAAGTTTTCTACTCGGTCTGGGGTTTTTCCGGGCTTGGGTAGGACTACTATATGTGCTTCTAATGCCGAGGATGAGAAAGGGTCAGTTTCGGATATCTTATTAAAAAGTTTCTGTAAGTGTGGAACCAGCAGCATTCTATAAGTTTTATAGTAGCCGTTCGTATAACCGTCCGGCCCTGGTGTCTTACCATTAGGGAGGTCTTTTATAACTGCGAGTATTTCAGATTGATCAATTGGCTTACTCAAAGAACCCTGCTGGTCTGGGCTAATTTTTGGGAGGCTAATGTTGTCTAAGTATTTCTCTATCAAAGTGGATTTGTGTTTCTGTTCTGTTAGGGGGCTTGGTAATGTGGGAGTAAGGTTATATAAGTTCTTATAGTATTCCCTAAAGGAGTTGGCAATCTGTTGAGATGTGTAAACTTTCTTCCCCTCATTATTGTTAATGGATAGGATAAATCTCTTATTCGACTTCCGCTTTAGTTTTCTTGCGAAAAGGGAGCTACTCTTATTGTCATTTTCAAAGTACTTTTGTTGTAATTTGAATGCTTGATTTTTACATTCTGCATGTAGCATGTCATTAATGCGTGATTTACAGTTAGCAATGTTTTGTGTTATTGTCAGGTCCGTCTGGTCAAGACCTCTCTGTGTTTCTAGAATACTAAGCTCATTAAGTGTGTCTTCCAGTAATTTTCTAGCAAGTTTATCTTGGTGAGATCTAATACTAATCATCTCCCCTCTAACTACCGCCTTGTGTGCTTCCCATGTTAATCTGCTGTCAAAGTCATTGTCGTTATTAAAAAGGAAATATTCTTCTATTACCTTACCAATTCTTTCAGTAGCGATCGGGTCTGTCAGCATTGTGTCATCCATTCTCCAGATATACTGGTGCATGGGGGTATGTGACCATTCCAAAGTACATTCAACCATGGCATGGTCAGACCATGCGTTAGGTGAGATCTCAATTTTAGTTACTCTTGAAAGGTTGGTGACATCTAGCATAAAATAGTCAAGCCGAGAGTGTCTACGGTGTGGGTTAGAGTAAAAAGTGTATTCTCTGGTTTCTTGATGTGTGATTCTCCATGCATCGTGTACAGTAAGGTCTTTCAGGTTTTGTTTCACTGAGTTAATAACTTTGTGGGGTACAGAGGACAGACCGTTTGAATTATCCCAGTTTGGGTTCAATGTGAGGTTAAAATCCCCGCCCATGATAATAACTCCTTTTGCTACTTCAAGAATCATGTTAGTAAGATGCTTAAAAAAAACATCTTGTTTCAGATTGGGAGAATATACATTTACCAGGGTGACCATAGTGTTCACCAATTTGCCTATTATAATAAGAAACCTTCCCGATTTATCTTTAATTTTTTTGATAAGGGTGAAGGGAATCCCCCTCTTAATTAGAATGGCAACCCCATTAGTTTTTATAGAGTTAGAGGCATAATGTGCATCCCCAAATTTATACGAGAAAGTCTTTGGGTCTTTACCTGACAAAAAATGTGTCTCTTGCATAAAAATGACATCGCCTTTGCGGCGTATTATGTCTCGGATGGCTATGTTACGTTTATGTGGGCTGTTTAACCCTTTGGCGTTAGTTGTTATAAATTTTAAGCATTTACTTGACTGAGACATGGGGGTGATTTCTAGTTAGACTCTTTAGTAACATTATGGGGTTGCAATGGTTGATCTCAGCATTCATCAAAACCCGCCATAAATATGTTGGTAAACCTATGGGCACATGAACATATATCAGGGCCAAGAGCATATATACAAAAAATTTGTAGTGACATTGTGTGATGGCTGTGGAACAAAACAATAATTTCAACTGATAGTATAACAAAATTATACAACAATAACAATAACAATAAACAAAACAATAAACCATGGATATGTCATAGGACATGACAAGTGGAGTGAGGAGTGCGCAGCTTAGACTCCATTATTTGTAGACATATATAATGAGATAAGAGATAGATAAACAGTACCAGCATAACCTTAATGGGGCCCCTTGTTGTTATATGCTGGTTTAAAACTCAAGGAGCAGAGGATTCTATATAGGGGAAAAGGGTTAGGCACCCTTAGTTTGTCTGAAAAGTCAAGTTCCATTTCTTCCAAGACAGAAACCATGTCCAAAGTCATTTAAGTAGTTTATATTGTGTAACCCAACTACATAGGAACTGTCTTTGTGAAAGCTAAGTTCAACAAATATCAATATAACCTGTAAATGCAAAAATTAGCTATAACTGTAAAGATCTCACCCATTTTGGACGAAGAGGGAATAATCAGGTCGCAGAGTCCATCTGTTGATCTGCTTGTGATGTTGTAGCTTTAACACTGCTTTTCTTGTACGAAACTTTTGTCCAACTTAAGTTCTTGGCTTTGCTTGTCGCTTGACTCTCGGTGTTAAGGCCTTTTATTGATACATCTGTGATCCTGGGCATTTGGAACTTGATATTTAGGGCCTTAGAAAGCATGTCCAAGTCCTCCGGTGTCTTGTAAGTGTAGGAATGACCTTCATGTGAGATATATATGCTAAATGGGAAACCCCATCTATATTTTATAGATCTTTCTTGTAGGGCTTTAGTGATGAAGCGCACATCTTTGCGTTTTTGAACTGTGGTTGGGCTCAGATCCAGATACACTTGGAGTGAATGGTCCAGGTACATAATATTTTGGGATTTTCTAGATTGTAGCCATATCTTCTCCTTGTCATTAAAGCGTAGAAATTTTAAGATAACATCTCTGGGTGGGGACCCTGGGGGAGGCGGAGGTCTGAGGGCTCTGTGGGCTCTTTCCAGTTCTAAGTCTGGGGCTTGCGGGTTTTGAAGAATAAACTTGAAAAAACCTTGTAAATATTGATGAAGTTCGCTAAAAGTAATAGCTTCTGGTATGCCTCTTATGCGTATATTATTCCGCCTCCCCCTATTGTCCAAATCTTCTACTTTGTCTTGCAGAGTTTCGATTTGTGAATTAGATACATTGGCATATGTAGATAGGTTATCGTACATTGTACTTAGAGAATCCTGTGAGTCTTCCACATATTCCATGCGGTGCCCCAGGTCCTTTATGTCTTTTTTCATATGAACCAGTTCAGTAGTGATCAATGCTTTAAGTGCGTCAAAGTCTGCTTTTGTGGGCATATTAGCTATGTTATCTCTGAGTTCTTTTATACAGTCATCAGACATGGTTGTTGTTAAAGAGGGCTCTTCAGAGCTGATTGTTGTAGATAGGGGCTGATCTGTGTGAGATAGATTAGGGGATAGTGCTCCTTGGAAGAAACTGCTAACAGATTTAATGGTAGAGGTTTGCCCTTTCTGTACCTTATCAGGCCTAACAGACCTTCTAGACATGATATTTATGATGTAGATAGGGAGCTATATTCAGATTCTGCAGGTCGCCTTATTTGCTTCTGAGGGGTGTAGTTAATATGGTGCCAAATATAACCATTATTAACCTGCTATATTCAGTTAATCAACTTTGCCATCCAGCAAGGATTCTTGAGTTAGAAGGTGTTAGTGACGTGTTCTGTATACGTTATGGCGGCAGATTTTGAGAACGGAGTTAAGAGCTCCTCTGATATATCGTGAGTAATTTCTTGCTCTGCCTGCCTTCTATCCCATAGTCTAATTCTTCATCTTAATATCCTGTTATTTCCAAGAAGTAGGGTTATGTGTATACGGCATTTTGGTAATATGCCACGTTGTACTTGTCTTATATGTTATGCTCTGAATAGGGCAAGCGGCATTAGTGTTATGATTTCTGCTTAGCGGTCGTGTATTTGAATGCTTGCGGCTATCATACCTCTGTTCCCTGAAGCAAAGGACACCAAGTATGTGCGAGCGATAGCGGTTCTGTTTCAGCTTGAAGTCGGCCAAGATGGCGGCCGCGGGTCTCCGTGAGAGGGTAAACTGCTTCAAAATTATCCCCAAAGGTCTCCAATGTGGTATGTAAACATTCCTGGTATCAGTGGGATTTCTTGTCTGGTAATGTAGATCGAAAAAAGTGACTCTTATCTGACTATCATTCTGAATGAGTCTAGTGCTGGCTCAGAGCTTCAAGGTTTAGCGGCCATTCACCAGCATGGCCAGACTCCGCCCCCTCCATAACTTGTGTTTTTGGTGAGCCTGGAGGCTCGCCAGAAACACGGGCATCAAACTCCACATGGAGCTTGATAAATAGGCCCCTATATTATTTATATAATATTTCACTGTGCTATGAAGAGCATCACATAATGTAACTTATGTTGATGCTATGTTCCCCTCTTTGGAAATGCTGAGAAAACTGTACAAAAACTGTTGCCGTTACTGTGACTATTCTGAAAAATCATCAAATTAGTCATTTAAAGAGCTTCAGGCTTTTGCCTATAGTTTCCTGAGTAAGGGAACAGAGATATGTACTGTATATAGGGATCAAACAGTTGAGCTGTAACTCAAGTTTAGAAACCCTCTAGGAATAGAGTACTTTAAAAAAAAAATCTAATTTTATTTTCTTTTGCAGCTGTTACATTATGATTTAAGTTGCACTGTAAGAAAAGAATATAATATTCTATTTAGTATACATAGCTAGATAGACAATTTATAAAGTAATGATTCCATGGTTAATTTAATCCAATATTGTAATAAAAAATGTAGTGTCTGCTACATTTAGCTGTTTGCAGCACCCTGAACAGCTTACGTTTAAATTACCAGTAAACCGTGGGGTTCTTGTTTGTAGTTTTTTCTTTATTGTTGTACTACATTTTATGTTCCTGTATGTTTGGAAACGGCACATAATGTGATTTTTATTTATTTTAGTTTGTATATTTTATTTAACTTCTTATAGTTATTCTTAGGGGTAGTGTTTATATGTGATTGAAGGGATATGAAACCCAAAATGTTTCCTTTCATGATTCAGATAGAGAATGTGATTTTAAACAACTTTCTAATTAACTTTTACAATATTTCTGGAGCAGTATATGGCAGTAATTTTGCAAGAACATACCTAGGTATCTCCTCAACACAGAATATAATGGGAACAAAGCAAATTTGATAATAGAAGTAAATTGGAAACATTTTTAAAATTGTATGCTAGGTCTGAATCACAAAATCATTTTTTTGGGTTTCATATCCCTTTAATGATTTATTTTTTATTTTTTTATTTTTTTAATGTGTGTATCAGCAACGTTTATGGGTCGCGCTATGTACGTGGAATAATAATGCCATTTTTTAGATGTCTTTTGCCCTCCTCTTTTATGTCCATTTAGTTGTTTCAACCTCAATCAATATGAGATAAGTGTCACGTACGCCATACATATAGTCTCAAACTTGTTACTGCTCCCTCTTGACTCATGGTGTAGGGTAGAATTTTTCCTTTTGGTTCTCTATAACTTCTACCAAACTTCCTTTTATGTTTCCATATCAAAATTAGCTATTAATGATAAATGAAGATATATATATATATATATATATATATATATAAAACAAGTCAGGTAAAAATGGCACATACCAACCATAGGCAACTCCCTGAAGCACTGCCAATATGAAATGTAGATATTCAGATGTATCCCAGAGACGGCTGGAAAACCACAAGACACAAAGCAGGCATACACAGGTTACTGGTGAATAACAGAAGCCTTTAATCCAAAAGGTAACATAGAATGGCCTGTTGCCAAACGTTTAAGCTCGCACAGGAGCATTCCTCAGTGGAGGCATACGTCTACTTGGGCCTCCACTGAGGAAAGCTCCTGTGTATGCCTGCTTTGTGTCTTTGGGTTTTCCAGCCGGCTCTGGGATACATCTGTATATCTATCTATCTATCTATCTATCTATCTATCTATCTACTGTATATATATATATATATATATATATATATATATATATATATGTGTGTGTGTGTAATCTGCTAATATACAGGGAAAAGGTAATCACACACCTGTGCCTTCTTCCATTTTCATTTTATTTTCACTAATTAGAACTCATCTATGAAATAAGACTTATCTAACCATAAATAACACCAAAACAGAAATATCCTCAGTTTGCCTATTTCCCATTCTACATTATTGAGTTGCTAGATCAAATATAGTCCATCTTCCTAACAGCTCTTCCTCTAACATATAGGTTGAGTTTTTAAATGGTAACAACATTGTGTATAATAGACAGTGTATTATTAAAGATTCCTATTTGTCAATTACATGTATTGTTTTTTTTTCTGGTTCTTCTATTGCATCAAACTGTACTGAAATTAGCTGCATTAGTACTAATTTTTTGAAAGCTGTGAAGGTAGCAGGACGGGACACCACCCAGTGAGTTAGGATATCTTGTGTAGCTAATAAAATAATAGTACCATATAGTTCAGCATGATTATTTCTTCAGATGTTTTGGTGCTTGTAACCAAATAATATTTTGAAGGTTAAGAATTAACTTAAACTGTTCCAACCAAAAAATGATTCTATTATTGTACAATGTTTTGGCAATAACCCATCAAATGCATGATGCTTGGATTGGGTAGACCACATTTCCTACAATATCATTGTTATTATCATTATTATTATTATTATTGTTACTGTTATTGTAAAAGGATGTATTTGTACATTAACCATTCCGGTTTTCATTGTCCATAATGTATGTGAGAAAATTAGTCATTTTAATTAGTGATTTTACACTAGTTTACTCAAGTTCTATATGTTTTATTTTTTTAGTTAGATTTACTACTGCTTGATTTTAAATTTCTCGAATATTGTTTGACTTTGTTGTTTCCTTAGCAACGGAAACAGCACAGTTCTGGCTTTAGATCATAAGCTATGCAATAAAAAAGATGCATTAGAAAACGCTACTTGACTTAACCTAAGGGATAGTGAAAGATCTTAACAATGTATGTTGGGCTCAAACCACTGTCAGAATAAGATTTCAAAACCTAAAGCTCAATTTATGTCAAAGCATGTAATCTCACTACTTTAAGTTTTGAAGATACAAAATAAGAATGTTTCTAGGAGGAATAATGCTGTTGTAGATTGTTATCCTATCGAATCTTGTGTATTTATATCCATGATAATATGCAAATTTCTATGTTTTTTCTTGATATCTGAAAACATAAGTAGAAATACTTCATATTAAATATCACTATGAATGCAAAGTACTTATCCTATATGCACTGTAAATAAAGCATTTGCTTATTAAATGGTCACATTGGTATCTCTGTAGTCTTGGGCTACCCTATAACCTCGCGTTAGGCAGGCTCTCAGTAATAGTGTAAGTAGACCTCTCTAGGCTCCAGTGTAAATGCAGTGGCAAGGTCCCCCTTTTAAGTCCCTCCCCTTCTGGTTGTTTGCAATTAACAGAGGCGGAGCCAGCAGTCATATGGGAGCAAGAGCAGCTTTGACTCATCCTTCCCCCTCCTTCTAATGTTGAAAAAGATATATCAGGACCAGAAAAACAGCTGATAAACACGATTTGTAAAACTGGAATTTACCCCATTATATCTATGCCCACAGACATTTACTTTATGCTTCATTTTGACAAACTTGTCCAATTTTGGGCCAGATTATGAGTGGCACATTAGCAGTTACGCAAGAGTGAATAGGGGTTTATCGCAGGTATTTGTGTGCATCGGGTTTATTGCTCGTATTACAAGTTGAAAGTAAACATGATCGCTTGAGCGCAATTGATTAGCGTGTCCTCAGAGCTCTGGTTAACTGTTTCACAAAACAAAAAAAGTGTCACAAAACACATCAAAAATACATATAACAGTACAGTTACACTCAAAATAACACTATGTGATAAAAATTATTAAAAAAATATTGCACAAAAAGTTATAAGGGCTCAAAGGTTTGAGGTCTCAGGTGTTTGAAGAAAAAGGACTATTTATATGTGTTTATATGTGTGTATATATATATATATATATATATATATATATATATATATACTGAACAAAAGGAATTGTGTAGGTGGTTGCTGTGACAAAACTCACCGCAACCACTGGAAGGCGCTGTAAATCTCAGTACAATAGTGAAGCTGCTATGTATGTGTAAAGAGTGACTGATGGGGTGTACCCTCAACCCTATCTGTCAAAATAAAAATAAATATACACTTTAGCTGAATAAGGTGTAGCGCTGTGAAGTGTATAAATCTTGTTGTATATATATATATATATATATATATATATATATATATATATATATATATATATATATATACATATTTATATGTGTGTGTGTGTGTGTGTTTAAATGTGTGTACATTTGTATTTTTGTATTTATATGTGTATTTATGTATTTACACAGATATGTACTCATACAAGCACAAAAATACATATGTATACAATATATAGACACACACACACATACATGTGTGTATATATATACATCAGCACTCTCTGCGCTTGACATAATGTGAAACAATCCTAATTACATACCAGTAACGTTTCGGGGTGTTCACTTCTTCATCAGTCCATAACATATATGTGCATTTGAAGTATTTTACAGGTTAATAGAGTGTTATTCTGTTTATCCGCTCAGATGTCCGACAGACATCGCTGAATGCCGACAGCATACGCTGTTGGCATTTAACATGGCACAAGAAGTTCTGGTGAACTGCTTGTGCAGTGCCACCCCCTGCAGATTTGCGGCCAATTGACCGGTCGCAGGGGGTGTCAATCAGCCCGATCATATACGATCGGGCGGATTGAAGTCCGCAGCCTCAGAGGCGGTGGAAGAGTTAAGGAGTAGCGGTCTTAAGACCGCTGCTTCATATCTGCTGTTTCCACAAGCCTGAATACTCGCGCGTAAACAGGGGCATCAGGGGCCATTCGGCCCTGGATAAATCGGCCCCTAAGTCTTGTATTCTCTTTTTATATATGTACTAGTTGATTAGCCAATTTTTTAAAGTGATATTTAATACATATTAATTTGTTTATAACTTATCATTAAAGCTGTTCCTTAAATTAAACACTTTTTAAATGAATTAATTTATTTAAAATTTTTAGCATCATAAGCATAAATGCAGTGGTAATAGTTGCTTAATACTTTCTACTTGTAATTCAATAAAGCTTGCTAGGACTGTAAACTTTAGCTTCAACAACTGAGATTTCTGCATGGTTCTTTATTGGTCATATGTCACATTACAAGTTCTGTATTTCACTAATATTTCCCAATGAGTAGAATGCAGATTGTGTATAACAGCTCTGCTAGTGCTTTGTAGTTAATAACTTACCTAATTATTTAGTTCACATTAATATGTTTTGTTTCAATAAGTTGTTAACCTTTAGAAATGTTATCTAACTATATCAGGCATCTTTATTGACTTATATGAGAATTTGCATTTGAATATATACAGGTTGCAGGTACTTTTAACTGCTATATTTGAATAGTTAAAAGAAGCGCTCAGTTTACATTCTGTTTAAAGGGACACTGTACCCAAATTTTTTCTTTCATGATTCAGATAGAGAATGCAATTTTAAGCATCTTTCTAATTTACTCCTATTGTCAAGTGTTCTTTATTCTCTTGATATCTTTATTTGAAAAGCAATAATTTAAGTTTAGATGCTGGCCCATTTTTGGTGAACAACCTGGGTTGTCCTTGCTGATTGGACAGCACCAATAAACAAGCGCTGTCCATGGTTCTGAACCACAAATTGGCTGGCTCCTTAGCTTAGATGTCTTCTTTTTCAAATAAAGAAAGCAAGAGAACAAAGAAAAATTGATAATAGGAGTAAATTAGAAAGTTGCTCAAAATTGCTTGCTCTATATGAATCACAAAAGAAATAATTTGGGTTCAATGTCCCTTTAATTCTGGACCTTTATCTTTCAATTGCTTAGCAATTGTGTGTTTTCAATCAGTTATCATATTTAGAGAAACTCCAATGTAGCTTTCCATTGGTTAATTAAAGCACCATTAAATACCGTAGAATTGCATAACCAACAAATGCATAATAAAAATACAATTCAAAAGCCTTTAGGGCCCAATTATCTAAATGTCCCTGGACTGGCAAGATTATTAAAGAATGTTTGCCAGTACTTCTATTTCCCTGGTGGAATTATCTAAAGCCACTTTTTACCATGAAAACAGGGTGTCTCGCAAAAGGGCGTATACTGCAATTTCGTATGGAAAGAAAAAGCATACATTACAAAGTGCACAATGAAAATCATAAATTAAAAATCATACAATACAAATATTAATGTATCAAGCTGGGGGCCAATCGTTGCAGGCTTGCATAAGCGAGCGTGCAGCCGAAAGTTAGGAAGCAGCGGCCATCAGACCTCAGCTTCCTAACGAGTACGCCAGCTATTAGCTGGCAGATTAAATTGCAGTGGGTACATTCACATTTGAGTAAGAGGAAAATTACAGCTAAACACAAACACCGCAAAAATGTAAAAATAGCCTTGGTCCCAAACGGACAGAAAATGGAGAAGTGCTGTGGTCATTAAAGGGTTAAACAATTCTGCATTGCCTAATCATTATCTCTGTATAGCTTTAGCTAGCAAAGGTATCAGTAAAAAACGGTTGCTTAAATTATTCTGGAGTTAGACGAGCATGAGATCGGACAGTAACTTTTCAAATTACATTGTGTTGGGTTGTAAAAATGTTTCTGATAACACAGTGAAAAGGACTTTTTTTTTCCTATGAAATTTTCTGGAAATTTAATTAGGTATCTGACTTCTGACTGTGTTTCTTCTTAAAAGTTATAGTAAAGATTAATAACATTTCAGGCGTAAATACAACTAGTTGGATCCTTGGTTGCACAGAAGGAGGTATCAGCAGCAGAAAAAATAATTTACCTTTACAACTCTTTAGATCGTGTTAGACCCCATTTTAAATATTGTGTACAGCTCTGCAGGCTATAGGCTCAATTATAATGTTACAGATAGCTCTCAAGCTGTTTAGATGCAGCCTCGCTCATGCTAGCTTGGTACCCCAAGGTAAGAATCAGCGATCTTAAGAATTCTGCTTCTTTATATTTCCAGGCTGTGAATGTCAAACATCCCAAACTTAATGGTCCAGGATGATAAACAAGCCCTGCTCTTGTGCAATTGGTTGGTGTAAATCAAAATTGGAAAGTGTTAATTTTTTTAAATTATCTTAAATACTGCCCGATTTTTCTAATTTGTTATGTGTAGTTTTATTTGCATTAGATTATATTCATAGAACTGAATTCATTACAATTTTATTCAAATTTTTATTGGTACAGAATCACAAATGCCAAATAATTTTTACCTGTAAATGCATGGATAATACCTGACAGTTTGTTTTTAATCTTTTTACTCAATTTTATTTGTATTAAAACATTATTCGTAGCAACAATAAATATTTCTGTTAAAAATATACTAAATGCATCTGCACATCTATCTTCTATCTGTCTGTCTATCTATCTATATTTATCTATGTATCTATCTATCTATATCTATCACTTTATCTCCCTGTCTGTCTATCTATCTACCACTAGATGTGACACCCAGCATTTGAAACACAGTAAGATAATGGGGTGGATCCCATTGTTAGACAGGATAACTTAGTACAGTAAAATGTATCCAAATTCCAAGCCATTATAATCTGTATATTTAAGCATCATTTTATCCATTTATCAAATGGGACTTGAGTATTTTAAGCCAATAAACACTCAGCACTATTTATATTTATTTATATAAACTCCGTTCCCTATTATGGAATCACTTGCAAAAGTACCAAAGTACCTCTATAGTTAGGATAATGCTTTATTATAATTGTTATGCTTGTAGGGACAAACATGTCTCCATTTTCTGTTTTAAACGGCTGTTTGGACTGTTCTTGTTTGGAGCCTGAGGTTATTATATTGTCTGAATGTGGCATGCGAATCATTCCTCATATATCCTCCAACACAGATGAAGTTATTTCTGGTGGCATACCTGTCGCTAGGAGCCTATTTCATATTATTTATCCATGCTGATGCATATTATTCATCCTGTTAGAGATAATTTCCATATTCATGAATCAGTTCCTTCTAGCTAAACAAAATAAAAGATTGGTATGTTTCAGCATCTGGATAAAGGCCTGACTTTCCTATCTTCTAACCTAGTATGCTGTACTAAAGCTACAGGTCTCGTATGTGGAAAAATAGGTTCTTTTAATTTTCTGAATCCTAAAATGTAAGATTTGTGTTAATATTTATTGTCTTTATTTGCTGTTCCCATTGAAAATAACGGTAACAAATCCGAATCTAATATTCTTTTGAACCGAATGACTGCACAGGCTAAATGCAGTCAAGCCGAACATTTAAAAAAAATCAAAAAGTAATCTTTCAGACAAAACATTTTTTTCCCCCCGTGCTACTTGTTAGTGAATATTAAAATCTTGAATTTGATTCTAGGGAAAAATTAACTCCTGTGCAGGAAATTACAAATGTAGCTGAAGATGAAGTTTGAGAATGATAGAAAAAAGATGAAGCTTCAATATGAATAGATTAACAAAGGTAAAGAGGGCACAAATGAAATGCATGTTACCCTCTTTTCCTATTAAGGGTTTGAATGATGACTAAATTAAGATTGGAAGTGTTATTGGAAATTAAAATAAGACATTGTGCTCTTTAAGGGGGATTTGAAGAACTTGAAAAGATTGTGGAAGTTGGGATTCAAGAAGAGTTTTTGATTGATAAACAATTGAAAAGTGGATACATTTTTACATTTTTTGTTGATAACAAATTATATGTTGGACTGGGATGTAGATGTGAAGGATAACACTAGTCTAATTATATATTTTAAAAAACCTCCTGTATGAGTAGAATCTGGCATTTAGTGCCTACCGGCTATCCCTAACATCAGTCATTAGTAATACTATAGCAGGATTTGATAGGGGACGACCCCCTGTACATCATTGCAATCAAATAATTTTATTAACGAAACAATATAATTCCTTTCCCCCATTCCTGCACATATTTTTGGAGCCAAATGTCATGAATGAATGAACAGTTCTTAAAAAGGTTAGACCACATGAAGATAGGAAATGTTCTCAAGGATGAATATTTGGAGGGGGACTAGATATAAGGTATGTAGGCTGCATATTTGAATTCTGTATAATGACTTATAAATAGAGATAAGCATTTGGCTTCAGACAAATGCAACATTATCCGAATTTTACTGATTGTTCAAGTTGATTGATATTCACACAATTAAGTACATTATTGGGTGAAATAGACAAAAAAACTATTGATTGCTTGACAAAATCGAAATTAGGCCTCATCTTGAGTATTGTGTGAAGTTCTGGAGGCCATATCTTCAGAAGGATATTAACAAACTTGAATCTGTGCAAAGGAGGGCTACCAAAATGGTACATGGTCTAAAAAATAAAACTTACCAGGATAGGCTCAATGACCTAAATATGTATAGCTTAGAGGAGAGAAGGGAAAGAGGTGATATGATAGCAACTTTCAAGTACATTAAAGGGTTTAGTAAAACTGAGGCTGTGGGTATTTTACATAAAATGGAAAATTCAAGAACAAGGGGTCATGAGCTCAAGCTAAAGGGTAGTAGATTCAGGAGTAATTTGAGGAAGCACTTCTTTACAGAAAGAGTGATTGATTTATGGAATAAACTTCCTCAAGAGGTAGTAGCAACAAACACTGTGGGGGACTTTAAAAATGCATGGGACAAGCATAAGGCTATCCTACGAGCTAGATAAGTTTATACTGTTAGGTAAGGTCGGGCAGACTTGCTGGGCCTATGGCTCTTATCTGCCGTCAATATCTATGTTTCTATGTTTCTATGTTTCTTCATGCTTTCATATAATGTTTCTGCAGTGGCGTTCCCTTCAGCTTTAAAATGAGCAGTACTTTAAAATGTTATTAATTTAAAAATTGATGCACTGTTGTGTTTTCATTTCTGTAATATAATTTCTGTAATGTATTTTTGCTAAACAAATAACATATAAATACCAATAATGTTCCCACATTTTTTTATACGGTAAACTATGTACTTTTTGTTGCTTTCCTTTTTCTTTCTTATAATACTCAAATCACCATCAGTGAAAAACTCACAAAAAGAAATAAAAAGGATATAAATAAATTATAAATGTATCAAAGGATACAGTCACAAAGTATTGATTTATTCCCAGGGAGAGTCAAAATAGACAAACGTTTCCCTGAATTATTTCCAAATTAATTCAGAGAACTTAGCTTGATACTCTAATGGACTATTACGTTAGAAGGCGGGACTCTGTTGGGTGGTCTGACTGTTCAGCATCAAGATCAGGCAAAGACGCTAAGTGAGAGTTGTCATTCTTTCACCCGTAGTACCGTGACTATTGTGGACTTGTCACTATTAGCCTTCATTATTGATGCCCTTTATCATGGCTTTTAGATTGTTTAAATAAATTATTTTACCGGACTGTCATTTCAGGAGTTTTAACCCCTGCTGTTATAACTGAGAGAGTTTAGGTGTAGCTCTTGATACTGGGATGTCTAAGTCACTATAAGGATTCTTATATATTAATGGACATTCACTATGCTATTTTATTATTATTATTTATTCAGAGGTTACTTATATCTCCCCCTGTGAAGACTTCAATACTTCGGGACTATATCCGTTGATACATTTATAACCTAGAATAGAATGTGTTACTTTGACAGAAATATTTTATGTCTCTAATATAAAAATAACATGTAAAAATAAATCATTTAAATGCAAAATAGAAACATTTAAATTTAAAAAAGTTAAAAATATACAAATGAAAAGAAATGTTTATAAAGCAGTTTATTTTAATCCTTTTTGACAATACATGAACAAATAAAGGAAATACAATAAGCAGTTACAATGTCAGTTTAAAGGGATGTTTCATAATTGCCCCCTGCCATCACTATTGAGGAATAAAACATAATAATACAGTAATTTAAAGACCCCCTATTGGTTAACCAGCCATCTGTTGTAATTTCTGCTATAGCAAACATCATTTGGAATGCACAATGAATAGAGTAAGTATTTTAATACCTGTGTACCATAGCATACTGTGTAATTTAAAATATATATATATAGTTATGGCTAGAGAAGTCCATAATAAACATTTTAAAATAACTTTAGTCTGTACTTAGGAGTGCCAATACAAGTCAATGTAATGGTGCTTATTTATTTATTTCCAGGAAATTCAAGCGGATTTTTTACTAATTTATTTATTTTTAATCCAACAAAAGTATTCAAAAATAAAAACAATGTAATTCTAAAAACAAATAAATAAATCTACAGTATCACATCAGTGAACCAAGCAGCCTGCTATATATTTTATAATACCTACTTTTTAAAGTATTTATATTATTTTTTTGTGAATTTTACAAGATGTATAATGATGTAGACCATTCATATCTGTCTTGTCTATTGACCTGAACTGCTGTACAAATCATATTACATACGGAGTTATATTAAAGAGACACTGTACCCAATTTTTTTCTTTTGTGATTCAGATAGAGCATGACATTTTAAGCAACTTTCTAATTTACTCCTATTATCAAATTTTCTTCATTCTCTTGGTATCTTTATTTGAACTGCAAGAATGTAAGTTTAGATGCCGGCCCATTTTTGCTGAACAACCTGGGTTGTCCTTGCTGATTGGTGGATAACTTCATCCACCAATAAAAAAAGTGCTGTCCAGAGTACTGAAACAAACAAAAAACTTAGATGCCTTCTTTTTCAAATAAAGATAGCAAGAGAACAAAGAAAAATTGCTAATAGGAGGGAATTAGAAAGTTGCTTAAAATTGCATGCTCTATCTGAGTCACAAAATAAAAAATTTGGGTTCAGTGTCCCATTAAGCTTTATGTTTTCTGAACAGGACACTTTGTATGATACCAAGATTTTTTTTTTGTTCGTATTTGTTTACAAGTATTAACAAATATTTTATATAAAAGTATTTAAGATATTACTTTACAACATTTGAATTATTTAGAATGACAACAATCAAACCTTATCGCCCTTGACTATACAACTGCAGATAAATGTTATAAAAGCCAGCATGGTAGTTATGTGGGTTCCAAAATAAAAAAAAAATATTTGTTCATAGATACAGATTCCTCTTTGTGTTGCCAATGATCCATTTTACCTGCTGGAGTGTATT
Organism: Bombina bombina; assembly: GCF_027579735.1. Taxonomy (NCBI): domain Eukaryota; kingdom Metazoa; phylum Chordata; class Amphibia; order Anura; family Bombinatoridae; genus Bombina; species Bombina bombina. The sequence continues at coordinate 90,927,176 of NC_069504.1, forward strand.
AAAATGTTTGCAAATAACGTATTAATATGTTGTTATTTGAAATAGCATTTTTGCCTGTTGAAACTTGTAACTATATTGAAAATGTCAGTACTGCAGTATTTGCTATATAAAAGTTATGTAAATGAGAGGCATCAGCAGAAATCAACTGCCCAGTGGAGGTTGGAAGTGAGCTAGAAAACAGCCCATTTGAAAGGATGTTCCTGCTGAAGCGTTGCCTACAAGTGCATTGTCCCTTTAACTAGGTTTATTAAAAGATGACAAAAAGTGTAAGAAAAGTTTAATAAACCAATTATATGAATGAAAGAAAAAGTTATGGTAAGCCCTTAGAGGATCAAACATATTTTTGTATTATATATATTATTTTTTTTAAAGTTAGAAAGTTATTGTAGATATTTTTGCATTCAAGTTGTGCAAGCTGACAGTAGTGGTGCATCACTGACAATGATGCCTGTGCTAGCTCCCAACCTTTTTTTAACTAACATTTAAAAAAAAAATGTAATTTAAATAAAGAAAATAATAAATGTATTTGTATTAGGGCAGTGGGTTTCCCCAAACTGAGAAAAAATTATATCTTTAAAAAATAAATAAAAAAAAATTAGATTTTGTGTAGTAAAAAAGATAAGAGATATTGGCCCATATTTATCAAGCTCCGTATGGTGCTTGAAGGGCCGTGTTTCTGGCGAGTCTTCAGACTCGCCAGAAACACAAGTTATGAAGTAGCGGTCTAAAGACCGCTGGTCCATAACCCTGTCCGCCTGCTCTGAGCAGGCGGACCGGAATCGCCGGAAATCAACCTGATCGAGTACGATCGGGTTGATTGACACCTCCCTGCTGGCGGCTGATTGGCCGCGAGTCAGCAGGGGGCGGCGTTGCACCAGCATCTCTTGTGAGCTGCTGGTGCAATGTTAAATGTGGAGAGCGTATTGCTCTCCGCATTTAGCGAGGTCTTGCGGACCTGATCCGCACTGTCGGAATCAGGTCCGCAAGACTTTTAATAAATAGGGGCCAATTAATATATAAAAGTAATTTAGATCATTTAAATCACTGGAGTGCCAAGCACTTAAAGGAACAGTCTACTCCATAGGTTTTATTGTTTAAAAAGATAGATAATCCCTTTATTCCCATTCTCCAATTTTGCATAACAAACACAGTTATATTAATACACTTTTTACCTCTGTGATTACCTTCTATCTAAGCCTTTGCAGACTGCCCCTTGTTTCATTTCTTTTGTCAGACTTGCATTTTAGCCAAACAGTGCTGACTTATATATAACTCTGTTGGAGTCAGCACAATGTTATCTATGTGGCACATATGAATTAGCACTGTCTAGCTGTGAAAAACTGTCAAATGCATTTAAATAAGACCAGGACTTCAAGGGCTTAGGAATTAGCATATGAGCCTACCTAGGTTTAGTTTTAAAAAAATAATACCAAGAGAACAAAGCAAATTGTATGATAAAAGTACATTGGAAAGTTGTTTAAATTTGCATGCCCTATCTGAATTATGAAAGTTTAATTTTGATTAGACTGTCCCTTTAATTGCCACAGACTTGGTACACTTTTCTTTATACGCCAAGCATGTGATTTTCCCTAGCTACTTTAGAATAGGTTGTTTCCCGTTTGAAGAAAGTAAAACACCATTTTGTATCATCATTAAAATAGTTCAAATGAAAGTTAAATACAAAATAGTGTAAGGGGGCTAATATTATGATGACACTTTCTTCCCGTACACTTTAATATATAATTGATTGTAATGTAGTAGCCACAGAAAATGAAAACAAACAAGTTCTCTATGGGGCTCAATCAGAATTTTAGATAATTGAAGAACAATTGAAGTAGTTGCTATGGTTATTGATGCAAATAACAATAGCAATCATCATTTTTGAACCTGCTGTTATTAACCCTTTGGCTGCTAAGCCATTTCCCACCTGGGTGCTAATATTTTTTTTTATTATTATTATTTTTGCAATTTTTGAAAACTTTTTTTTTTTAACTGTTTTTTTTTTTTTTTACAGACCCCCAAGACTTACACTGTGTGAAAGGTTAGGCGATTACCTTTCCAACAATGGGTCTTGGGGGTCTGTAGCTGCTTAGATGCCTGAGATACAGGCTTCTAAGCAGCATGCCCCCTCCTCCTATACTTAACATTTTTAAGTATAAATAAAGTTGCGCGGTGACGTCATCACGTAATTGTGCATGACGTCACCGCGCATCACGTGAAGCCCCGGCGATGCCTGTCACTCTACAGGCATGATCGCCGGGGTAGGAGCAGCAAGGAGGCCCCAGATCTCCCTCAAGGGGGGAGAGTGCTCATGACGGCTCTGAGCCGTCATTAGCACCAGATGGAGAAACTCTGTGACGGCTCAGAGCCGTCATTAGCACTCAAAGGGTTAAAGGGACATAAAACTACAACAACAAATATCTAATGCAATAGAGCAGTGTTTCTCAACCGCAGTCCTCAAGTACCGCCAGCAATCTCTCTTTTTATTATAGCTGAACTAGAGCACAGGTGAAATAATCAGCTGATGGGTGAGGGCATGGTTACCATGGTTACTGATCAGTTGATTATTTCACCTGTGCTCTAGTTCAGCTAAATGAAAACCTGGACTGTTGGGGGTACTTGAGGATTGCAGTTGACAAACACTGCAATAGAGCATTTTCTTATTGCACTATACAAATACCTATTTTATATCTCAGAAAGCTGAACATAGCCTCTAAGCCAATTAGGGACAGCATATGCCCATAGCCTCCAATCACTAGCTGTATTCAGCTAGGGACTGGTAGTTAATTGCTGATCTGGAGCTGGCTCTCTCTATGGGGTCTATTTAAGAAGCAACGAATGCTGCCTCCTAACCACTCTGCTTCAGTTCCGGCTGAAGCGGAAGTTAAGAAGCAGCGGTCCTAAGACCGCTGCTCCTTAACTCGCCCACCACCTCTAAAGCTGATTGACACCCCCTCCTAGCAGCCGATTGGCCGCAAATCTGCAGGGGGCGGCATTGCACAAGCAGTTCACAAGTACTGCTGGTGCAATGATAAATGCAGAGATCATATGCTGTCTGCATTTATCGATGTGCAGCGGCCATGATCCGCTATATCGGATCATGTCCGTCCGCACATTAATAAATGGACCCCTATTTATTTAATAGACATGGGCAACATTTTGTTACTTACTATTTCTTTCTCAGATGAATTACTAATATATAACTGCATTTTGAAACAATGAATATGTTCTAACTTATTACAGCATTTCTCATTACCTTTTTCTTAGTTTAAATGACCATGCTAATGCTAAGAACAAAAGGTAGCAGCTCAACTCAAACATTCTCTTTTGTGTTCTTATTAAGAAGCACAAAATTCACAACGCTTTGGCTTAACTGCCATTAGTCATATGAATAACACAACTAAGGGGAGGTTAAGCCCTAAATGTTGTAATTGTTGTGTGCTTAATAAAAAAAGTCAAGAAGAAATGTTGGAGTTGTGCTGCTGCTTTTTGCTCTTTGTGGATTTTAATACAAGTTACTTAAACAGTTTGCACACTCATTTTACAGGACACAGGTGCCAGACTTTTTATATTGTGACACGTTAATCCAAATGGTAGGTAGTTTTTTTATATTGCCCTTTCATGCAGTGGTGGTAGGAGGGGAGCAGATAGTTAATAAATACTTAAAGCCGGTAATTACATATTCTTTATTATTATTTTGTTTTATTATTTTTATTGATATTAGAGAAGTTTTTGCCTTTTGCATATGCATGTTTAGATACATAGATCGATAGATGCTATAAACATAGGTGGTATTTACCAGGATAAATACAATGGTACATAAGATATATAACTAAATAGATAAACAGACAAAAATGAGTAATTATGTACACTTTATTTTCAAATATTGTGTACCTAAATCTAGCAAGTAATAGACTTTAGCAATAAGTATAATTTAAATTGGCAGCTATTTTGTTTTATTTTGTAGAAAGAAAATTCTACTGTAGCCTGACATTCGAAGCATTGTTATATGATTTCAAGAATGTTTGATATCAGATGTAGTCCAGTTTCCATGACAATTAATTTGAACAACTGTGCTTGAATATTGCTTCCTAAATTAGCCGGCTAGGCACCTCTAACCTGCACTACCACAGAATATGTTTTCAAAGACTTATTATATAGCATTCATTTCACAGAAATGGTTGACATTGTATGTCTTATGGTATATAAATATGTTCACCATGAGATTTTTCATTTACATATCTACACACCCAAATCTACTGCGGCATTTTTTTAATATTTTTTTTCATGGTAAAAGTGTCTCAAAAACCTGTTTTAGATGTTTGATTTTTGCTGGAATACCAGGATCCCTTAGCTTTTGAGAAGAAAATAAAAACATAAGATCTGGACCTATTCCAATATATACATGTATACATACATAAATACATACATACAGTATATACATGTAGAAATACATACATACATAAATACATGTAGAAATACATACATACATAAATACATATATACATGTAGAAATACATACATACATAAATACATACATACAGTATATACATGTAGAAATACATATATACATAAATACATACATATATACATGTATAAATACATACATACATAAATAAATACATACATATATACATGTAGAAATACATACATACATAAATACATACATACAGTAAATACATGTAGACATACATACATACATAAATACTTACATATATACAAGTACAAATACATACATACATACATAAATACATACATATATACATGTCTAAATACATACATATATTAATACATACATACATAAATACATACATATATACATTTAGAAATACATACATACATACATAAATACATATATACTGTACATGTAGAAATACATACATACAAAGAGCTGAACATTTCTACTACTCTACTAGTAGTCTGGTGCTGGTTATAGATTACATTGAATGAGTACAACATTTGGATTTTTCCAGTATTTGACATTGAGAGGAATAGTAATTTTTTAACTATAGTAAAAATTTTCAACCTGGGATATGTTTTTGATATATTCTAAAATAAGGTTCATCTTCAGTGTTATTGAAGATATCTCTGAAATATGTTCACATTCTGCTTCATATTGCAAATTATATAAGGCTTACTCTGCAGTTATGTTTTAATACATGAAAAAGAACAACTTTGGCTGTAGGCATGTACAAGAAAAAAATAATCATCGCATACTGACACAGCTTTTTACCATTGATATTCAGGATCTCAGCTTTAAATTGTAAAAAAACTCCACACATCAGCATTTACATATACGAAAAACTGTGTGAAAATATTTTTTTTTTTAAATGTCTCACTTTTCCTTGTTGTTTTATGTAAGCTGTGGTAATGGCATCATTTATAGATCGGCAGTACATTTTCAGCATTATATAGTTCAAGTAGATGACTGTCTGTATAAATGTTTCAAGTATTTCAATGGATGAAGATCTATTCTGGATTTTTTATTTATTTATTGGCCAAAAGTATACACTTTTAGAATAGTTTTTCCCTGTAAACCAGTCAATTTTATTTTTGTTTAGCATATAGAAAACATAATTTAGCTCCATATATATATATATATATATATATATATATATATATATATATATATACACATACAAAACATGGAAGGGAACTGCACTCCAAGACCGGATCAGGTACACATCCTGTGACTCAGTAACATCCAGCCCTGGGTGCTAAATAGCACTCCAAAAAAGCTGTGATGTCACCAGAGCCACAGGCAGTTAACCCCAGTCCGGAATGGGTGCAAGAAACAAGGGAGATTACAAATAAAAAGTTATACAACACATAGAAACACCCAGCACTCACCAGCTAGCTCACAGCTAAGATAAAATCACAACTGGAAAGATTAGTCACCACATCTGGCCAAATGGGAAAGCTCAGGCACCACGTCAAGGTCCTTTCCACCGCCTGAGTCCCTAACACAGGCACACCATCATGCGAGCTCACAAAGCCAAACAAACTGAGAACAAAGAAGGGGTGCACAGGTGGCTGTAATCACCCATAGAAAATACAAAACATGGAAGGGAACTGCACTCCAAGACCGGATCAGGTACACATCCTGTGACTCAGTAACATCCAGCCCTGGGTGCTAAATAGCACTCCAAAAAAGCTGTGATGTCACCAGAGCCACAGGCAGTTAACCCCAGTCCGGAATGGGTGCAAGAAACAAGGGAGATTACAAATAAAAAGTAATACAACACATAGAAACACCCAGCACTCACCAGCTAGCTCACAGCTAAGATAAAATAACAACTGGAAAGGTTAGTCACCGCATCTGCATCCGCATGATGGTGTGCCTGATGGTGTGCCTGTGTTAGGGACTCAGGCGGTGGAAAGGACCTTGACGTGGTGCCTGAGCTTTCCCATTTGGCCAGATGCGGTGACTAACCTTTCCAGTTGTGATTTTATCTTAGCTGTGAGCTAGCTGGTGAGTGCTGGGTGTTTCTATGTGTTGTATATATATATATATATATATATATATATATATATATATATATATATATATATATATATATATATATATAGTTTTACATAAGAGCAAATACCCTACTGTAAAAGATAGAATACCCTTACTGTAAGGTGATCCAATTTTGAATCATTTGACTTTAAATGATATTGTTCAGGGGGTGTACTCACTTCTGTTGTATAATGTATAATATATATATATATATATATATATATATATATATATATATATATATATATATATATATATTGCAGAGGACCATTTAGAAATTTGACTTTTTCCTATCTATAACATTGATTGGACTTGTTTCTTTTAACCCCTGACTGGCAAACTGTAGTGATATATATATATATATATATAATCTGATTAGGAATAAGCACTCTCTGGATTTTAAACAGCAAATATTTATTCGGCAGTGACGTTTCGGGGCATTCACCCCTTCCTCAGACAACCCAAAATGTGAAACAAGTAGTGTTAAATAATGACTCAATCCCCTCCCCCATCAAATTTCAGCCAATCAAAATACATCCAAAGCAACCAATAAGGGATGCATGTTAAACCAAAGAAAATTACATTTCTGTATAGTAACAAAAAAAGTGTATAATGTTAAAAAACATATTTGTGTAATATATCGATATATCATATCATGTACTAATCTATCAGTGACATTGTGAAAAAAAGGCTTTGGACGAGCATCAAACTATAAACCCTAGAATAAACCTGCCTATTTAAATCTTACAGTGCAATCTAAACATGAGGTATTCACTATGCTTAATATTACACTGAGGAGTGGCTCGATTATATCTCATATGATGTACACACAAACATGTTGATAACATGGCTGAACTTACTGTTCGTGGGAAGTATTTTACTTTTAGCAGGCCATCATTGTGTATAAACAATTCGCCATAAGCTAACACGCTAACCGCCGCATGTGTTGAGGGGGCGTGTCTACATCCGGGTAAGCTACTTGGACCGCTCCCGGACCTGTATCGTCATCGTTGTTATGCGTTGTCATGGCAACCCACCACGGCGTAACAAAATATGCCAGAAAGAGGCGAAATTGCCTATGTCCGCTGTAAGTCACCATGGCAACCCACCAAA